>NC_067437.1:17341990-17641990 GCF_009764475.1 Pristis pectinata | reverse complement strand
TGCTTACGTATGAATGCCCAGCTATGAACTCCTGGCTTTCTGGCACTTTCCCACATGCACATCTCCCTTCTCCTAAACCTACCACCTCCACTTAATGTCATACTGTATTTCCTCATCCATTTCCCTATCCCCTCATCCATGCCCACCTCACAAATGGCTTTCGTAACCTGGAATACTCTTGGTCCATTGAACAACAAAATTTCCAAAACTCTCATCGTTAAGGAAATACTCTGCTTTGCTGTTTCATTTACCAAATCACATTATATTTCATCCATTTTGTTTTTGTCCATTTATCTGCTTTATATCCCTTATCTCCTCGAAGCCTCAAATGGGGGGCAGAGCAACAATACATTTAGATTTACATTAGGCTTTTAATAAGATCCCACACAGGGGATTGGTCAACGACGTTACAGCACACAGGGTGAAATCTTACACCATGAGAGGCTGCTGCAGTTGACTCAAGTATAATGTTTCATAGTATAATGATGACAAAGCTGGCAGGGAATTGGTAGTAATGTGTAGGCATGGATAGCAACTGGCTAACAGATAAAAAACAGAGAAGCAATAAAGGGATCCTTCTCAGGTTGACTCATTGTGACTGATGGGCTACTGCAGAGATGGGGTTGGGTTCCAGGTCCCCACAATTTATATCAACAATTCAGCTGAGGAGGTCAATGTCACACTTCTTAGTCTACTGATAATGCAAAACTGGGTAGGTTGTGAGTAGGGAGGAGAATGTAAAGGAGCATCCAGGTGATGAACCAGCTGAGTGAGGGGGAGGAGAACTCTGTAGATTGAAAATGTGGAAAAATATGCCGCCATCCACTTTGGTGCATGAATCATATTTCCCACAGACCTAATTTTCCCACTCTTCTCAGTTCCCCTTCCCCATGTCTTTCCCTCCTCTCCTTCCTCCACACCACTCCCCCACCCCCAATCATTTCCCTCACATTTTCTCCACACCATCCCCCGTTCTACTCGGGTTGTCTCCTCATAGTTCCCCTTTCCCCCAATAACCATCTTCCTCCAATTCTTCTCACTTCGCCCTCTCTCGCCTCTCCTTTTCCCCTCACTCTGCCCCTTCAGTTTTCTCTATCTCACCAACACAATGGCGCCGAGCGTCCGCAAGCTGCGGAGAGCGGCGCCTCGGCTGGCGGCGCGCTCATTGGCTGGTTCCGTCACGTGATCGTGATTTGAAGGCGGGTGGCGGTTACTTTTGGCGGGAGTGGCTGTGGGCGCCAAAATGAGAGGTGGTGGCGTGATGGCTTGTCGTGTGCAGTACTGTGTATGAAGACCTGATCAGGAATTATTTTATCGGTTTCACTTATGCCTTAAACTGAGAGCCAGGGGCATAGATGCAGGGTTGGTGAGGGTTAGTCCAGCGAGAGATTAGAGTGCAGATTGCACGGTCTGAAGAATGGAAAGCCTGCAGAGTGAAACCTTACCCCATCAGAGGATGTTGACAGCTGAGCCCAGCAGCCGAAATTGCTGCCAGTTTTGATGGATAAAGCTGGCAGATTATTTGGCTGTTACAACCGCAAAATCCACACCCATCGTTTTGAATGAATAAGCGTCGCTTGACTTCATCCATCCCGATTCCCAATTTCCAGAATCCGTACGTCGGCACTAACATACTTAATGGCAATCTGGTTCAGTTTTGATCACCCTGCACCTAAAGGTATTATTGCATTTTCACAGCAACCCAACCTTCATAGCAATGACCTTGCCTTAGATCAGCCGGTGAGCTCGGATATTGATTTTCAAGTCTAAAGCGCTTCTCCGGCTTGGCGGACTGGCATTTCGGGAGCAGTGAATGCTTGTTGCGTGGTCAGTGACTGAATATCTTTAGTGTTGTGCAAAAACTTTACGATGTGAAGTGCAAATCATAAAACTTTAACATTAACTCTCTCTTCACAGATGCTACCCAACCTGCCGAGCATTTCAAGTGTTTTCTGGTCTTATTTCAGATTTCTAGCTTTTTATTTTAGATTTCTAGCTTTTTATTTAGAAACATAGGAAACCTACAGCACAATTCAGGCCCTTCGGCCCACAAAGCTGTGCCGAACATGTCCCTACCCTAGAAATTACTAGGCTTACCCATAGCCCTCTATTTTTCTCAGCTCCACATACCTATCCAACAGTCTCTTAGAAGACCCTGTCATATCCGCCTCCGGCACCATTGCCAGCAGCCCATTCCGCGCACTCACCACTCTCTGAATAAAAAACTTACCCCTGACATCTATATCTACTCCTCAGCACCTTAAACCTATGTCCTCTTGTGGCCACCATTTCAGCCCTGGGGAAAAGCCTCTGACTATCCACCCGATCGATGCCTCTCTTCATCTTATACACCTCAGTCAGGTCCCCCCTCATCCTCCGTCGCTCCAAGGAGAAAAGAACGAGTTCCCTCAACCTGCTTTCATAAGGCATGCTCTGCATTCCAGGCAGCATCCTTGTAAATCTCCTCTGCACCCTTTCTATGGCTTCCACATCCTTCCTGTAGTGAGGCGACCAGAACTGAGCACAATACTCCACGTGGGGTCTGACCAGGGTCCTATATAGCTGCAACAATACCTCTCGGCTCCTAAATTAACTTCCCTGGTTGATGAAGGACAATACACCATATGCCTTCTTAACCATAGTCAACCTGTGCAGCTGCTTTGAGCGTCCTATAGACTCTGACCCCAAGATCCCTCTGATCCTCCACACTGCCAAGAGTCCTACCATTAATACTATATCCTGCCATCATATTTGACCTACCAAAATGAACCACTTCACACTTATCTGGGTTGAACTGCATCTGCCACTTCTCAGCCCAACTTTGCATCCTGTCTATGCCCTGCTGTAACCTCTGACAGCCCTCTATACTATCCACAACAACTCCAACCTTTGTGTCATCCGCAAATTTACTAACCCATCCCTCCACTTCCTCATCCAGGTCGTTTATAAAAATCACAAAGAGTAAGGGTCCCAGAACAGATCCCTGAGGTACACCACTGGTCACCGACCTCCAGGTAAAATACAACCCTTCAACAACCACTCTTTTCCTTCTGTGGGCCAGCCAGTTCTGGATCCACATTGCAATATCCCCTTGGATCCCATGCCTCCTTACTTTCTCAATAAGCCTTGTATGGGGTACCTTATCAAATGCCTTGCTGAAATCCATATACACTACATCTACTGCTCCCCCTTCATTGATGTGTTTACTCACATCCTCAAAAATTCAATCAGGCTCGTAAGGCAGGACCTGCCCTTGACAATGCCATGCTGACTATTACTAATCATATTATACCTCTCCAAATGTTCATAAATCCTGCCTCTCAGGATCTTCTCCATCAGGATCTTCTCCATCAGGATCTTCTCCATCAGGATATTATAGACTCACTGGTCTATAATATCCTGGGCTATCTCTGCTCCCTTTCTTGAATAAGGGAACAACATCCGCAACCCTCCAATCTTCTGGAACCTCCCCCGTCTCCATCGATGATGCAAAGACCATTGTCAGAGGCTCCACAATCTCTTCCCTCACCTCCCACAGCAGCCTGGGGTATATCTCATCTGGTCCCGGCGATGTCGTGGATTACCGAGATTCGATAATAATTAGGAGATGCAGAAGATTCTTCAAGAAGTTAAACCTTTATTTGCAAACAAAGGCTGTGACGGTCAGAGAGCTGGTCACTGATCACCCCTGAACAAAGGCTTATAGCTCTTTTTATGGCCCCTTCATAGTCCAGTTAGCATAATCAATCGTCAGTTTCAGCAGCAGTGATATCTAGTTACAGACATCGGTACCAGGCACTACTCTAATTACAATATACCTTTTCTACTCTAATTACAACATACTCTAGTTATTTCTGCAGTGCAGACATTGGTACCAGGCACAGAGTCACGCTTAGGTCACCATACTCAGTCACCCGCGAGTTACCTTACTCTTCCCGCATGCAGGCTTTCTCTTTCCTTCGATGGAGAAGGAGCCAGCGCCATCTTAGGCACAAAACAGATTATGAATAAACATGTCTGTGCAGCCTCTGTTTTCTATACATTCTATATCTACATTTCTATTTTCTATATAGTCTATATTCCCCCCTTTGAGACCTAACGGTCTCACATAGAGAGAGAATTCAAAGGGCACGACATCCAGAGACTAAAGCCAATCATCCCTAAAACGGGTATAATGTAGTTTTTCATGCACGGGCCCCATGAATTCACTCTCTATTTCCTGGGCCAGAGGGCCAAAAACCCATCCCTCCATAACGGAGATGGGGGGAAAAAGACCCTGAGGCCCTCACAGACTACTCCCAACATAAGCATAGTTGTCTTCTGCAGAGCTATCGTAATCATTCGGCACCTCACCCCGAGTCGGATCACAGAAGTATGTCGTCACGACTTCCTCCTCCGGGGGGTTTGTCTCAGCCAGTGCCAGAAGCATCGGAAACTGTTTTGCCATTGCCCGCACTAAAAGGGACTTAAAACATGGAAGGAAGCAACACAACTCAATTGTAAAAATAAGCAGCACAGTACCCACAACCATTGCAATTTTAGTTAGCCAGGACCCCCACCCGCCTAATTTACTCTCCAACCAGTCAAAGAACTGATGTCCAAACCCTGCATTCTGTTTAATCTCTTTCCTTAAATTTTTCAATTTATCCATTGCCTTAGCAAAAGATCCTTCTGGGCTAGTGTTATTTGGTATAAAGGTACAACAATGTTCTCCAAACAGTACACAGGCACCTTTTTCTGCCAGTAACCAGTCTAACGCTTGTCTGTTTTGCCATGCCATTTTGCTGGTTGCGCCTAATTGCTCTCCTTAGGTCTCGCAAAACCCTGGTATTACCATGCCAGATCTGCCAAATTGATGGTTTCCCAATCTGCACAGGAGCTGACAATCTCATTATCACAGGGGTTGGGACCAGTCGTCCCCAAATCATCCCCATCCCCACTATCTGGAGAAGGGTTATGCTCCACAGGCTCCTCACTATCATTCTCAGAATCATCAGTGCGTCCGAAGATCTCACCTACTAGCTGGTTAAAGTCTTGTGGCGGGGTAGTGATTCTCTGCTTTTCCTGCTCGTCTTCCACTACCCTTTCCCCACTCTCACTTACCGCAGGCTCAACACCAGGCTGTACCTGTGGAACAGCCTTGGTGCAGTGGTTAAGATGATACCATGTGGACCGTCCTTCCACCTGAACTGCGGTGGGCGATGCCTTGGTTACTGTAAAGGGCCCTTCCCTTCTTGGCTCATTCCACTTTCTTCAGAATGCCCTCACATAAACCTGGTCTCTGGGTTTAACAGATCCTTCTTCCTTGGCTCCTTTTGTTTTTCCTGCACATAGATAGACTTATGTATCATAGTTAATTGTTGCATATGCTGTTTTAGTTCCAATTCTAATCGTTCCAAACTAGGTCCTTCGTATGGGCCTCTCCATTTGGGCACTGACATGGGTCTGCCAGTAAGCATCTCATGTGGTGTCAAGCACGTTATACGATTAGTCTGCATGCAATAGCTCATCAGCGCTAATGGCAAGGCATCAACCCAGTTGAGCTTAGTGCTTGCACAGATCTTATTCAGCTTAGTTTTCAAAGTCCCATTAATTCTTTCCACCATACCTTGTGACTGGGGATGATCTACACATCCAAATCTCTGTTTTATCCTCAGAGCTTGAAATACCAATTTAACCACTTTTTGGATAAAGGCTGACCCATTGTTGGAACTGATCTCTGAAGGTATTCCAAATCTCGGAATTACTTCGTTTGTCAAAAATTTCACCACAGTTCTTGCTCCTAAGTCCTTGGGCACTGCCTCTACCCACCTACTAAATCTATCAATCACCACCAGCATGTATCTCTTTCCTCTTACTGCCTTTATCATATCCACATAGTCAATCACTAAATGTTTAAGTTGTCCTTCAGGTACGGGTATATGACCTATAGGAGTCGTAATTCCTTTCCTAACGTTGTTTTGTGCGCACGCCTCACATTGCGACAAGATGTGATCTACCAAAGCCTGTAAGTAAGGTGACCAAAAGCCATCCTTTTTTATCTTTCTCATCACTTCCCCCCTTGCACAATAGTCCAGCCCATGTGCCTCTGAAATGAAGGTAGTCAACAAGGGTGTGGGCGCTATCAACAAACCGTCATCTGTGCTCCGTAAGCCTTCCTGGTTCCACTTGGCTCCTCTTTGTCTCCACATTGTTTGTTCTGCTAGAGTTGCCTTACCTTGTATTTCAATTATATCCTCCATTACGGGATCTGGGTTCAGACTCACCTGAGGTGCAATAACAGCCAAACAACATCCAGAGGCTCTCCTGGCTGCTTCATCTGCAGCCTGATTTCCCTTTGTCACCATGTCATTTCCCTTTTTATGCGCCTGGCACTTTATAATAGCCAACGCTCTAGGTTTCATCATTGCTGTTATCAAATCTAAAATTTGCTGACAATGTTGTATAGGGTCTCCGCTGCTTTTCCTGAAACCCCTTTGTTTCCATACTTCTCCGAACAAATGACATACTCCATGAGCATATGCTGAATCCGTATAAATATCAACTTTCTCGCCCTCCATCATCTCATATGCTGCTGTCAGAGCCTTAATCTCCGCTAATTGGGCTGAACAGGGCTGCGGACAAGCCTCCAACCTAATTGTTTTAAATTGAGACTGATCCTGTTGCACCACCGAGAGCCCTGCGTGGTTCCCGTCGTGGTCCCTGTAACAGGAGCCATCCACAAACAAAATCTTTTTATCCTCATCATCCAACAGTTCTGACTGTGTCCTCTCTTAATTTGGCAAATATCATCGTTTCCCTCACACAATCATGGGGCTCTCCTTAATAACCCAGTGGAACATAATCGGCTGTTACTTGTAGTACACCTTTGTATAGTTATGTCTGGGAATGTCAATAACATCTGAAACGCAACTATCCTGACTGGTGTCAGTACAAACTTTCCCTTTTCCAACAATTCTGCTACCTTATGATGCGTATACAGAATTACAGGATAACCCATGGTCACAGATGATGCTTTTTCATAAGCATAGTGCAATGCTGCCAGTCCCTGGTAACAAGGTGGATATCCCTGGGCCACATCATCCAATTTCGCACTGTAATATGCTATTGGCTGTTTTGTTCTCCCTATGCCCGTCTCCTGTGTCAGCACTGCTGCAGCATAACCTTCCTGTCTGTTGGACACATAGAGGTGAAAGACCTTTCCATAATTAGGCAAGGCTAGTGCTTGGGCTGCTTAGTAATTCCTGCTTAAGAGTGTTGAAAGCTATTTCTGCCTCCTCATTCCACTGCAGAACACCCTTCAGGTCTGTATGTCCAGCTTCCTTCATCATTTTCCTCAATGGTGCCACAATCTCAGCATATTCTCCAATCCAGTCTGAACTGTATCCTGCCATTCCCAAAAAGGTCAACATCTGTCCTACCATCTGAGATTTAGGAGCCTTAGTTATCACTGCAATTTGATCCGGCGCTATCGACTTTGCTCCCTTAGATATTGATCTACCCAAATATTCCACTTGCCATTTACAAAATTGCAGCTTTTTTCTGGATACTTTACGACCTCCATGTGCCAATCTTTCCAATAAGGCCAAGGTATCCCGCTCACGCTGTTCCTCGCTTTCGGAGCAAACTAACAAATCATCTACATACTGTATCAGTGTACTTTCCAGTGGTATACCCTCTAGATCTGCCTTCAATACCTGGTTAAAAATATGCGGTGAATGCTTAAGTCCCTGCGGCATCCTAGTATAAGTATACTGGTTACCTCTGTAAGTGAAAGCAAACAAATACTGATACTGCTTTGCCAGGGGAATGCTGAAAAAAGCCAAACACAAATCAATCACCGAAAAACAAACTGCCTCCGGTGGAACATTAGTCAACAGCATATGTGGGTTTGGGACTACAGCTGACCAATCTTCCACTACCTCATTCACTGCTCGCAGATCATGTACCAGTCCCCATTTGGACTTATCTGCTTTCAAAACAGGTAACAGTGGAGTATTACGGGGGCTACTCGTCTTCTCAAGCACTCCTACCTCAAGCAATCCCTGTATTGTTAGCGCTATTCCTTCTTCTGCTTCTGGTTTCAGGGGATATTGTGGTCTTTTAGGTAGAATCGCTCCCTGTTTTAATTTTATTTCTACTGGGCTTGCTGATCTTACTCTTCCTACATCTGTATCATGTTGTGACCATAAAATGGCTGGCAGTGCCTCCAGCCTTTGATCCTTCTGCTGGCCCTCTTCTTCTACTAGCAATGTCATTTGTCACTGGAGCTGTAAATCGTGTTAACTGTGCTTTTCCCGAGAACCCTACAGTTTTAACAAATTTTCTTGACATGGGAAGGTGGAAGGCATATTGCGGTTGCACGCAAGTGTACGTGGCTCCAGTATCTATCATCATTGGTGTTAATTGCCCTTCTAAAATGATCTGAAGAATGGGTTCCTCTTCCGCCTCCCGTTTATCATTGGGTACTGTCGCTTCCCACCCGGGTTCTCTGGGCACCCCTAGTACCTTCCATAGGGGTTCACGGGTCCGGTTGGACCTGCTGGGGCTGGTCCTTGATTAAGTTGTTGCTCTCTACTCATTGATTCCTGCTGAAATGTGGCAGGCCAGGGTTTGTACGGGCAGTCTCTCCTGATGTGCCCTGGCTGATTACATCCCCAACATAATCTTCCTGTCCCCCTTTTTACCTGCTTTTTCACTGGCCCTTTTTGCCCATTACCTCCCTGCCCCCTTCCTTGGAAGTTCCAGTCTTGTCTGGGCTGTTGCCTAAATTTGTTTTGCCCCTGATATGGCGTTTGAGGAAATGCTCCCCCAAAGACATTTATTATTGGCATGGGACTTTCTGGCCCTTGTCTGGCAATATAACAGGTTCCTCTGTAGGTTGGTGCTTCGTTCATTTTGGTGGTTGCAATCTGATCAGTTGTTATTGGCAACATTTTTTTTTGCCTCTTTCTTTCTTTTTAAGCTCCTCGAGCTGCATCTGTGTCAGCTTTCTTTGCACCTCCTCCTGTTGCTTAATCAGCCTTTTTCTGTCTTTTCGGTACTTTTCAACTGCACGGACTACGTGGTTCCTGAATTCTCTGTAGGACATTGACATCAGCCCTACCACTTCCTCAAGTCTGGACTTGACTTGGGGGGGCATTGCATCCACAATAGCAGCCCAAAACATCGTGGTCATTAACTGATTGCCTTCCACCTCTTGCGCTGTTTCCAGTCTCCACTTTTTCAACTGGTTTTCTAGATAAGCTGCTGGATTTTCAGAATCTCCCAGTGGGTCCCCTTTTAGAGCTTTGGGGTCCACTTTAGGTGGGTAACAGTCTCTGAGGGCCTGCCATACCCTCTGTCTCACTGGGTCAAAACGGTCACCATCAACCATTGGATTGTCCACCACATTCTTTAAACCAGCCGAAAATATCAGTTCTCTCAGTTTTGAGGTTCCCACTACCTTCACCAGTAGTGCCTTTAAGTCACCCATTGCCAATAATCGTCCTGTGGTCTCGTCCTCAAAGGCTCTAATCCATTTTCCCACACCTTCATGTATGTTGGGTAGTGTATTTTTCAGCCCTTCCAGGTCCTGGGTCCCCCAAGGAATGTACTGTACCTGTCCTTCTCCCTTTACCAGTAAGGGGTATAATCCCACTCCGTCTCTTCCTGATCCCTGCCTTTCTATCTCATTCTCTGACTCCTCGCCACTCTCTGATTCTGTCTCTGTTCGTATTTCCTGCCACGTCAGTCTTTCTGGGGCTACTTTTCTCCCTCGCTTCTCTCTTTGTCCTCTCCCTAGATTTCTTTCTTCCCCCTTTGACTCGGCGTTGTTTTTGTGCCATTGGTATATCTCAAACTCCCTCTGCATTTTTGCTTCCTGCAGTTTTCTAGCTTCTTCCTCCATTTCTACTCTTTGCTCTTGTAAACTTTCCTGTCTTCCTCCAACGCCTCCCTTTCTATCTTCAACGCTTCCCTTTCTTTCTTCTTCTGTTCCCTCCATGCCTTTCCTTCCTGTTCATCTTTGTACCATTCCACTTCCCCTCCTATCTCCAGCATTCCTCTCACTACCGGGCATTGTTTCAGGTTCCCTTCGTCTGGATAGGGAGGGTTTTTTTTTACTCCTCTTAAATCCGGATATAAAGTTGACCCTTCATCCTCTTCTTCTATAGGGAGTTGTTTATCTAACTCTTTGGCGCCCTGCCTAGTTACTACTGCCTGATATGTTTTCCTCAATTTTTCTCCTTCTGTCCTAAAAAGTTTTAGTATCTCTGCCTCCTGCTCCCTCTTCTGGTTTCTTTTTTCAGATTTGTCTTTTGGTTTGTAGTTTTTGATTAACCCCTCCATTTCCTCACACAGACTTAAGTCAAAAGTTCCCTCTTTTGACCATTTTGTTAATAGATTTTTGGTTCTCTTTTCCCATTTTTCTGAAATTCTTTCAATATCTTTTTTGGATACTGGAAACTTTTTGCTTAATATCTCGACTGCAGTTCCTTTCCCCATCATTTTGTCTTTACAGGGGTATTCCTCGGAAATTCACAACTCACTTATCTGATTATTTCTTATTAGTATCACTACTTCTATTATACTACTTCTACGCTTAACCTTATAATTTTACTGCCAATCTGCCGGCTTTTGTATTATTTAATTTTATTCAACTTATCAAATTATTCTTACCTCTTTTGTTCTGCCCGTGCAGACCCCTACCTAGGGCGGTATCTGCAGAACTTTCCTTTAAACCTTGTCCGTTCAGACCCTTACATTTCCTAAGGTGGTATGCACGAGGACTTTTTCTGCCCTGCCCGTTCAGACTCTCGTCTCCCACGAGGCGGTATCCACAGGGACTTTTCCTGCCCTGCCCATTCAGACCCTCATCTCCCATGAGGCCGTATCCACAGGAACTTTTCTGCCCTGCCCGTTCAGACCCTTGTCTCCCACGAGGCGGTATCCACAGGGATTTACCAACACCACGTGGAATTTTTACTTCAATCAATTTCTATCGTCTTATCTCTACTCACCCCACTGCGCAGTTTTCTTGATCAATCCTCTGAATCTCCTTTAATTTCAATTTTTACCAGATTCTTTGGATCGGAGAGACCCTTCGACAATCGTTTAACACTTTTGTGTCCCAGAGACCTCCCACACCTAACAGAGTTTTTGATCCGAATTAACAGCGAAAATGCTTACCTTTTTTCTGGGTCATCACCCTTTACTCTGCTAGTCTTATGGGGGTCCCCGAAGGACCGGAAAGCGTCCCTGATTTGTGGCTCTTTTCTTATGGGTCTCTTTCAGATCCTGCCAACTGCGCCAGATTTGTTGTGGATTACTGAGATTCGATAATAATCAGGAGATGCAGAAGATTCTTCAAGAAATTAAACCTTTATTTGCAAACAAAGGCTGTGACAGTCAGAGATCTGGTCACTGATCACCCCTGAACAAAGGCTTACAGCTCTTTTTATGGCCCCTTCATAGTCCAGTTAGCATAATCAATCAAGTCGGTTTCAGCAGCAGTAATATCTAGTTACAGACATCGGTACCAGGCACTACTCTAACTACAATATACCTTTTCTAATCTAATTACAACATATTCTAGTTATTTCTGCAGTACAGACATCGGTACCAGGCACAGGGTCACGCTTAGGTCACCATGCTCAGTCACCTGCGAGTTACCTTACTCTTCCCGCGCGCGGGCTTTCTCTTTCCTTCAATGAAGAAGGAGAAGGAGCCAGCGCCACCTTAGGCACAAAACAGATTATGAATAAACATGTCTGTGCAGCCTCTGTTTTCTACACATTCTATATCTACATTTCTATTTTCTACATATTCTATCGCGACTTATCCAACTTGATGTTTTCCAAAAGTTTCAGCACCTCCTCTTTCCTAATATCTACATGCTCAAGCTTTTCAGCCTGCTGCAATTCCTCACTACAATCCCCCAGATCTTTTTCCGTAGTGAATACTGATGTATAGTATTCATTAAGTACCTCAGCTATTTCTTCTGGATCCATACACACTTTCGCACTGCTGCACTTGATAGGTGCTATTCTTTCACATCTTATCCTCTTGCTCTTCACGTACTTGTAGAATGCCTTGGGGTTTTCCTTAATCCTGCCCGCCAAGGCCTTCTCATGTCCCCTCCTGGCTCTCCTAATTTCCTTCTTAAGCTCCTTCCTGGTAGCCTTATACTCGTCCAGATCTCTAACATTACCTAGCTCTCTGAACGTTTTGTAAGCTTTTCTTTTCCTTTTGACTAGATTTATTATAACCTTTGTACACCACGGTTCCTGTATCCTCTCTTGACTCCCCTGTCTCATTGGAACATGCCTATGCAGAACTCCACACAGATATCCCCTGAATATTTGCCACATTTCTTCCATACTTTTCCGAGAATATCTGTTCCCAATTTAATCTTCCAATTTCCTGACTGAGAGCCTTATAATTCCCTTTACTCCAAGTAAACGCCTTTCTAGTCTGCTTGTTCCTATCTCTCTCCAGTGCTATCGTAAAGGAGATAGAATTATGATCACTGTCTCCAAAGTGCTCACCCACTAAAAGATCTGACACCTGACCAGGTTCATTTCCCAATACCAAATCAAGCACAGCCTCTCCTCTCGTAGATCCTTCCTGAACACACTTAAACTCCACCCCATCTAAACCCCTCACTGTCTGGAGATGCCAATCGATGTTTGGGAAATTAAAATCTCCCATCACAACAACTGTTATTATCACACCTTTCTAGAATCTGCTTCCCTATCTGCTCCTCAATATCCATGTTACTATTGGGCGGCCTATAAAAAACACCCAGTAAAGTTATTGTTTTTCAAAAAACTATTGCATTTCTTACAATTAGTCACAAATTCAAGGCATTTTGGACATCATGTCTCAAGAGGGTAAATGAGATCTACATCTGAACCTTGAGCACCAATTTTTAAAACAAAAACTATGTCTTAAAGGATGTGTGAGAAGGGCATGGGAGATCCTGCAACTATCCAATAACCACAATGTGTGCATTCTTCAGTGCTGTCAAGATCATTTTCTTTTAAAAACGTTTAGGGTTACAGAGTAATGCAGTAGGGAAACAGACCCTTCGGCCCGACTCATCCATACCGACTGCGATGCCCACACCAAGTTAGTCCCATTTGCCCCATATCCTTCTAAACCCCTCCTATCTATCTACTTATCCAAATGTTTCTTAACTGTCGTTATTGTACCCGGCTCAACCTCTTCCTCTGGCAGCTCATTCCATATACATACCACCCTCTATGTGAAGAAGTTGCCCCTTAGGTCCCTTATAAATCTTTCACCTCACCTTAAACTTATGTTATTTTTGGTTCCCTTCCCTGGGAAAAAGACTGTGCATTTACTCTATCTATGCCCCTCATGTTTTCATACACCTCTATAAGGTAACCCCTCAATCTCCTACACTCCAAGGAATAATTTCGTAGCCTGCCTCAATTACATTGAGGGGAACGCTTTAGGCAGTGTGTTGCCATTCAAATTAGACGATGAGTAGTCCTGGATTTAATTTTAGGGAATGAGTCTTGGCAAGTGGAAGGATTGTCAGTGGGAGACCAGTTTTATGCAAGTGATCATAATTCATTTGGATTTAGTATAGTTATATAAAAAGAGAGGCCATAGGTTGAACAGTTTCCCATTAGACTTGTAGATTAGTGTCACTCCAGTGGAAAGCCTGTTGGAGGTGAGGTGTAGCAGCGTGTCAAGAAAAATTGAACAAAAGATGGGGCAATATCATAGCCTTGCTTGGCACCAGTCTGCATGGAGATTTGCTCTATTGTAAACTTGTCAATTAGCATTAGGAACCAAGGTTATCTCAACTTCAGTGATCAAGCTGCAGTAAACAGATGATACTTGTACTTTCACATTATAGGAGGCTGAGTACCAAGTCACTGAAGCATACGAGAGGATGGGTCCTTCACTCAACATGATTAAGACAAAGGGCTTCTACCAAGTTATCTGTGCTGTACAACACCACCTTCTGACAATAAAGATTCATAGCAGATCCTGAAAAAGTTGAACCGCAAAATTGGACTGGAAACAGCTACTTAAAAGATAAATCAATCTCAGAACATTTAAGATTCAAGGAGGTTAGCATTATATTCTCCCCAAAAAAATGTGGGAGTACCAAACTCAAGCTCCTTCGATGACAAGGTGCATAGAAAGCAGGATAAAGCAAAAAAAAGGGTCATTTATGTCAGACAGGATAATACAGCAGAAAGTCAAGGCAAGAGGCATAGATCGAGTGGACAGTCAGGGACTTTTTCCCCAGGGTGACAATGGCTATCATGAGGGGACATAATTTTAAGGTGATTGGAGGAAGGTATAAGGGGGATGTCAGGGGTATGTGTTTTTTTTTTACACACAGAGAGTGGTGGGTGCATGGAACACACTGCCGGCAGAGGTTGTGGGGCAGATACATTAGGGACATTTAAGAGACTCTTAGATAGCCCCCTATTTTTCTATCATTCATGTGTCTATGTGGGAGGGAAGGGTTAGATAGATCTTAGAGCAGGATGAAAGGTCGGCACAACATTGTGGGCTGAAGGGCCTGTACTGTGCTGTAGTGTTCTATGTTAAGTATAGGTAATCCATATTTGGAAGCAGACGAGCAAGGTTAATGAATATTTTGACCATCTACACAACAGAGGGGGATGATGCTAATAAAGTATTAAACAAGAAGTGAATATCACCACTGGCCACTAAGATTCAGCAAACCCTGAGACTGACACCAAAATGTTTAAGGTGAACAAGTGAAGATGCTTAAGGTGAAATACGAAATAGGATAAACATAATAAGCCTCTTAACATTTCATTTACTATCTTTAATAACGGATAAACCACCAGGCCTGGATGGAATATATCCCAGAATGTTGAAAGTGTGGGAGAAAATAGCAGAGGCTCTGAGTACAATGGCTACAGGACTAGTGCCAGAGGATAAGAGGATTGCTAATATTGTACTGTTGTTTTGAAAGGAAATGATAAACCAAGTACTTGCCAGTTTAACTTCAATGGTGGATATGTTATTGCAATCCATTCCAAGGGATAGCACACATTTTTAAACTTATAAAGCATAGATTAATCTGGGACAGACTAGCCTAGCTTACTGATACAATGATGAGCTGGTGTGATGCTGTAGTTTTGTTTTTTTTTAAAAAACTCATGGACTACTAAACATGCTAATGAGGCCTGGGTCACTTGCTGTCACTAATATATAGCATTAGCCAAACACTGGCAGCCATCTACCCAACCACCACAGTTAAGGAAATGCACACAGCTAGAAATAGTTTCAGCCTCCAGTGAAACTTAAGAGTTGAAACTGGCTTTTTTGCCTGCAAAATATTTCCAACAACTTGGGCAGGTTTATTTGGAGCAAATACACACAACTCAGACACTGACATCCAGCTGCTGATTTTTTTCGGTTTTAAATATTGAGAAGTACATCACACTTTTTCAATGCATTTGAAGCTTTATTTTTTTAGGCAGTGCAAACAACAAAACATTGGTAAGTTAAGAGAGAAGCATAAAAAAATAAATTCCAGAATTCTTTAAGTGGTGTAGAAAATACTTGCATTGATCAAGTAATTATGTCATGGTAGAATTGATAATGTATAATACATACAAAAAAGTAAAGGGTATATTTGATTATTTTTATTGTAAACAATAAGCAGTAACAGGACAGACTTTTAGAGAAAAAAAAACGAGAATGAAAAAATACTGGTACTTTTGCATTTCACTTGCAAGCTTTAAAGTAAAATATCCCTGTATATATTATCAGGAGTCAAACCATTGTTTTATCACAATAATACATGAAATCAGTGTTGCACTGACAAAACACTAATATTAGGCATATTAGGGGAGAAATGCAATGTTTATCTCTTGTATTAAGTAGTTTTTACATTTATATTTTGGTTAAAACCTACTGCCTTGCACAGCATAGATAACTCTTCTGCTTCTTCAACTATTGCATTTATTCTTTTTAAAGAAAGCAGACCAATTTTAAGAAATAAAACACCCTTTTCATGTCCATATATTTTTTTATATAGATGGTAGCCCTGTCAATAAATTAATACTTTCATACATTAATTATGTAAAAACATTAGCTGGCAATAGTTTAACTTCATTTTGCTGGTTCTCTTTGAATCATTGTGACAAATCCTTTAACGTATCTTAAAGGTGCTTTGAGCAGTGCAATAGCATAGTAGTGCAAATATTGCCTCATGATACATAAAGCAGGTAGAGTTAACAACTGCAGGTCATTAAGCTATACTACTTGGCAACTAGCATTGGTCTTATGACATTTTTTCAAATTAGTTTAACATATTATAAACACTGACCACAGGAAATAAAACCGTATAGGGGAGGAGAACAAAATTAGAAGATTCCAATCTTAATCTTGCTGATGCTAGTGCAAATACAAGATTGCAAAATGAAATCAACATGACAGCATGGTAAATAAGTGTGGGGAATTTTCCGGCTTTATGCCCTCAGCCTTTTTACTTTGCATCAGATGCTTTCTGGCCAATTGCTTTTTATTTATCTCTTGAATTATATGGTAGTAATTTTAAAAAAAACCCTGATTTTTCTTTAAAAGTACAAGGTGATGGATGTTAAATCAGAAAATAGAACTGCTTCATTTCAGGCCCACAAGTCAATAACTTGCATACCAGGTATAGTACAATACTGGATGCACATTAAAGCTTGCACTATGCAGCCTCCAATGAACATACACCAAACTCTCAAAAGTCTTGCCCAATTTATTGCCTCCATTTTCCATTGGAAATCCCTTGGTCAGATTGCCAATTAGTACAACTGTCTGCAATTTATTTTCAGGTTGGGCAATGACATGATTCTAGTCCATATCTTGTTTAAAATACAGTCCATGATGCTGAAAGATAGCATCCTAAGCTGTTGCATCAACTTGTTCTGTATATAATCTAAGCTTCATTTCTTATTGCCAAGCTGTTAATAACTATTGAAAAGTTAATTTTAATAATTTGAAAGAAACTTGTGTACCATAGAGTAAATAAATTCAATATGCTTTACAATTAAATGGTGCAGGGAAAGGAAAGCAGCACAAATGAAATGGAACTTAACCTTCAAAATCTGTGAACCGTATTTCTAGATTTACACTGGAATTTGGGTCATTGAAGCAGCAGAGCAACTTGTTTCTTGTTTGTCTAGCACAGATTAAATGACTGTTGGCAATTTGTAGTCTTGGGGAAAGAACTAACTGTGGGCAGAGGATAAGGCCTCACCACAATCAGTGCCTCTGTCTGACACTAGTACAGTACTATAACACTGTCGTTGGGGGGAAGGTCAATAGCTCATAGTGCAAAGGCCTAGGTGGACTGGCCAGTAGGGTACCTTAAAGCAGGTGCCATTGTTAGTTGGAAAGTAAACCAGAAATGCTGTTTCCATGTGGCTCTTTAGATAAAGATAACAGTAGTATGTTAGATTCACACTGGAATTTGGTTCAGAGTAGGAATTTTATTACAGACAGCACCTGCTTTTGCATTTACCCTTCCCCAAAGCACTTGCAGTGTTTGCGTTCTAAATTGACTTTCCTTAAATAGACATACTACAGGGTGGAAGTAGCTATTTAGCAAAGTATTCCCTTCTCCTTGTTCCACACATAACTTTGAATACATGAACAAAATCACGTGGACAAACAAACAAGAACTGACAGTGACAATAACATAGACAAAAGGATTAAAAAAGCTCCTGATGTACTGTTAGCCAGATCTCTTGCATCTTCAACCGAATTGGATTAAATAGCTGCTGTCAATTAGTTAAAACTTTAATGAGGGAATTTCTGATTTCATTCTGAACTGTATTTTGCACTGTATAGCAGAAGGTGCTAAGCTTGAAGGCCTTGTGGCAGATGCATACTGCAATTGTATAGGTGGTTTAGTGATCTTGTATAGGCGCAATAAAGCTTTGCAGTCAGCATGGTAGCTAGGGTGGGCATCTACTCAGTTCTTTAAACAGTTTTTGAATATACCATGCATCACTGGCATTCAATTCCATAAATTACTGCCTAATTTGTGAAGAAAAAAAAAATCAAATGAACTTAAATGGTGTTTGCTTGTCTGGTACACTAACACTCCCACCATTGATCCCATTCACTGACAGGAGGTTGATGCACATCAGTTGAACAAAATAACTTTCACTTAATTAGATTTAACTTGCAGTCATCAATAGGCTACATACACCAAAAGGATTTAAGTTACAGAAACCTGTAACTCTTAATATTTGTTACAAATCATACAAATGAACATACAAATTAGGAGCAGGGTAGACCACCTGACCCCTCAAACCTGCTCTGCAATTTAACAAGATCATGGCTGATCTAATAGTAACCTCAGGTCCACATTCCCATCTATCCTCGTTAAGCCTTGTTCTTCAAAAATGTGCCTATCTCCACCTTAAAAATATTCAAGGACTTTGCTTCCACCACCCTGAGGAAGAGAGTCCCAAAGGATCCTGATCCTCAAAAGAATTCAGTGACCACCTTGTTCGAGATTCTCCCAGAAAAGGAAACATCCATCTTGTCAAGACCCCTCAGGAACATGCATGTTTCAAATTAATCTCTTCTCTGTCTTCTACACTGCAGGAGATACAAACCTCACTTCTTCCAACCATTTCTCAAACACAGACCACCTTTTCCAGGCATTAGTTTAATAAATCTTCTCAATTGCTTCCAGTCCACTAACAACCTTCCCTAAACAAGGAGATCAATACAGTACATGGTACACCAGATGAGGTCACATCAATGCACTAGATAACTAAAGCACATTTTATCCTTCAAGTTTATAATAACAACTTGCACATGAATAGTACTTTCATGTAGTAAAATAGCCCAAGAAGCTTTATAGAGATCAAATTTAGTATTTTTGATACTTTGTGTATATGAAACATAAACACCACCTTCTCTAGGGCAAATATGGATGTGCATAAATTCTGGTTTTGCCAGAGATACAAATTTATGATTTAGATGAACAAATGTAAAAATCATCCAAAAAACAATGTGAAGTTTCCTGTTCATCTACAAACCATGATCCATATTGGCAACAAGTGCAGATCATGGCAGCAGAAGGCATGTTGGCCTTGCATGTTTCTTTCAGTAAATAAAAACAATACTGGAAACGCTCAGTAGATGAAGCAGGATTTGTGCGGGGGAAAACAGCTAATATTTTAGAAGATTTCTGTTGAAAGGTCATCAACCCAAAAAGATGTTTTTCCTTCTATAGATCCTACTTGGCCTGCTGAGTATTTAAGATTTTTCTTTTGCTTTTCTTTGAGTACCTGTTTGTTAACAATTGAATTAACTTGTTTTTCACTTTTCCTGACATGTTTACAGAAATATTGGAGTTGATTTCAAAAAAATGAAAGATAACAAAATGTTAAATAATAAATATCAAATAAGTATCTTTCCTTTAACTGTAACTGAATATTGCACTTCAGAATCAAATACATTGAATGCTATACACTGTACAAAAATATGCAAAAGGTCTGGAGAAAAATTTTCAAAACTATTCATTGATTTCTTAATCCCAGTTTTAAAATTCCTCCATTGTATACAATATTAAATCATAAAAGCCTTTACTACAACATCAAATGCCCAAATAAGACAGATTTGTAACCATCATCTTATGTAATGCCACACAATACTGATTAGTAGGAGCTGAAGCCTTTAACATTTTCCCAACATGTTTCTTTTGCTCAACAATAAAAGAAAAAGATGTAATTAAAAATTAATAATTTTTACAATTCCAGTAGAAGTTAACACTGGAAGAGCATTTCAGGTCAAATGCATAATGTGTATAAAGTTGATTGGATGGTAAAGTGGGCTATAATGAAATATAACAAGTTTAACATTGGGTAATAACTTTGTGGGGCCTGCTCTCGTTGTGCTTCAGTAATGTTGTCAAACTTCAGCACAGCAAGACCTTGCATCTGTGATGATTTGGTGCAATGAAATACATTAGTCCAGATGTGGGTGTCATTGACAACATTAATATTTATAGCCTATCCCCAGCTGAACCATTTTTTTTGGATCACTAATTTTATTTTGGTAAAATCATGTAGATTGCTAAGCCATTCAGAGGACAATTAATGTACATACCAAATTGCCATGGATTTGGGGTTACTTGTAGGCCAGACCTGAGATGGAGAGGTTTCCTTCCAGCAAGGACATTAGTGAACCAGATGGGTCTTTAAACAAACCCAGTCGTTTAACCATTACTGGATTTCATTTTATTCCTGTTTCAAAAATAATAAAAAAATATTTTGACTCTTAATTCAAAAACAGAAAATTAGCTTTGTGAATCCTTTGAAATTCTGTTGAGTGCTTTTTCTCCATTAACATTGTAATTTCAGCACTTGATCGAATATTGAGGAAATTCATTAGTTGCCAAAGATATCGACTGATTGTTAACCTTGATGGTGGGCGAGCAGAGCACAAATAAAAATTTTACAAATGCATAAACAGTATTAGCTGCAAGTCAAAATCATATCCACAAACTGCAACAAAGGGCTTGCCATTCCGGCTTGTTTAGTGACTGAACCACTAGATAACAAGTTTTAACAGAAATTCACCACACCCTAGCTAATGCTAAGAGGGCACAGATTTTGCAGAAGCCTTGCTGCTCATTACACTGAGCAGTGTAATAGTCATAGTACGGAACCAGGAACCTTCCAAAAAAGATACAGCAGCACTGCAGTTAAGCTACTGAATGGGCAATTAGAATTTGGCAGTAAACGTAGGGTTTGCCAAAGATGTCCTCAACCTGAGAAATGAAAAAATTAAAGAGACTGGCCAGCTCAAAATGAAATTCATTTAAATGTCAGTCATTTGTCACAGCTGTAATCTGGAAAGTAACCATGAAAGCAGGTGACTCAGGAAGGAACTCCAGTCCAGATGAGTGTGTCTGTTAATGCAACTAGCAATGGGCAATAACTTATCAGCTTTGTTCACTACCCATGCATAAACACAGACAAAGGGAATGTAGATTTTCAGATAATGATTAATCTTGGCTTAACCAAGGCTACTTACTGGTAGGAATTAGAATTCTTACAAAGATACCTGAAATATTGGCATTCTTCTATATTCCACACCAAGCCAAGAGTTGTGTGTTGTGCTGGCAAACTTGCATAATATTCTTGTTAAAGGTCTGTGAGGTGGAGTGGATTTATGTCAACGATTTGTTTCTGAAAATTATTAATTTTAGTTAAAATAGTACCTATTAATGGCAGTGCAATTGGACACTCGATCGGAACAAGCATTTGTGCAGCATGGCAACAGTTTATTCCTGACAGACACAATGCCTGCATTGGTCCATCCTTGGACTGGTATATGTGTGGGGATTCTAATGAAATTTCAGTCAGGTGCATAACAGTTCCTAGATGAATATAAATGTTCCACTGTTTGCAAACTCTACACCCAGTTGAAGTTAATGGTTATTTACAAGAGTAAAAGCCCAGATGCCTCTTAAAAAAAGGTGACACACTTTGTTTGTCAGTGTTTCCTTGCATTTCATTGTTGCAGTTGACAGGAAATCAACTTCGAATCAATGCTATGGAATTAATTGAATGTCCTGCATAAGAAGTTTAAAGTCGTTCTATGTGTCCCAAAATCCATAATGAAAATGAGTGCTCAAACTTTTCCACTGGGATGAACAGGTGGACATCAAATCTGAAGGGTGTATTGTGATAGGGAAAATTTCATAAACAGTGGCATCCAAAAGATTTCTTCCTATCACTCTCCTCCAAATTATTCATGGTTTAGGATATTTGTAATCTTGGAATTGAGAGTTTCTGTTCAACACTTTCCAGTTCTAAATACCTTTGTAGTTCCTTCCTGTAAAATGTGCTTCATTTTTGTTTTATTTGCAACAAGCAACATAGCAGAGCAGAGTTTGGGCAGCAGTTAGAACAGTCACCAACACTGAAGCTTCAGATGTGGAGAAAATAAAACCTGGTCAGGTGCATGAAAGGACGTAGAATTCAGGGTGGCAGACTCCTGGCATTACATCATTGGTTCTCCATGGACACGGAACCGGTAGAGGCAGGTGTATTCAGGATGACCCCAGTTGCTATTCACCCTCAGTTCAATGACTTGGTATGCTGCAAGATCTTTATTCTACAAGTCGGAAAAAAACAAGCAAAAGACAATGTCAGATGAGGGAACCTGTGCTTCAGTACAAAGCTATTGCAGGTAGGAGAGGGGGTGGTTTAGCTACAGACCACATTTACAATTTACATCATACTAGCACATTTTCTGTGCTTCTGCTCATGGAGTCTAGGACATCCTTTCAATTACAAACAACATTGATAACAAGAATCCTATTGTGGAAAACGTGCCAGGTGTTTGAGAGATGCGAACAAAATGGATGTCAAATTACAACAGGAAATATTGGGAAAAGTAAAGCTATTGCTCTATGTAGCATCAGGGGTGGGGAGAGACCAAGCTCACACAGGCTTGCTTTGTGGCAATTGGTCATGATTAAGTGGCTATAAAATGTAAATCTGTAATCTTGCTGGGTTCAGCACATTTGTGGCTGGCAACTGCTTCAAGTAGATCAGCCATAAATCCAGCTCTCCTCTATGTTCCCCTTTCAATACTTTGTCACCCTTTCCACTTTAATATCAAGATTTCCAGCATCTGCATTTCTTTGCTTTTAGCCAATTATAGAAGGTTTCACTGGCAGCACCTAGAACATGCGATTCACTTTTGCCACCATGTTCTTGTTTACTGGAATGTATCATCTTGACCTTCTACAAAGAGTGACTGAAGCAAAATGTATAAAGTGACAAAACCTGACTGAAGATTGAAATTGCAGCTCAAACACCAATGCAAGCCAAAAGTCAGATATCATCACGTCAGATTTCAGATGACAGCTACCAGTTACTATATTGAGTAACATATTTTAGGGAAAGGTAGATAAATATTTGAGACATTGGAAAATAAAAGCCTGCAGGGAGAGAGCAAGGTGATAGGATTGTTTCAGCAAAGAACTAATGGCCCTTTCTGCACTTCCATACCTGCACGTGGAATGTCTGGATTGAATCCGCTTCCTGGCTATACGTGTACTGTCCGAACAGGAACCCTTCTTCCCGATTCTCATCATCTAAGCCCTGTGAACAAACGGAAATGAATAATATTTTGCTGTATAGACAGCAACAGCTGCACCCAGAAATTTCCCCTCCCAGATCAGTCCAACAATTACAGCATGCAGGTGAATGGAGCATGTCTTTCACTCTTGCTTGTAAAAAGGCTTCATTGAATATCAATTCATTTAATTTGAAAGAGAATTAGTTCCCCAAGTGTCAAATGGAAGAATTTCATCACCTTATTTAATATGCGAAGTGAATTTGTAACACAAGCAAACCGAATAAAATGATTGTGTCCTGCACATATAGCATGCAACTTGCATGGGTCTCAGGAGCACTTCCATATAATTGGTTTATTTGTGGCTTTGTTTAAAACAGAACAAATTTTTAATGTATTCACTGTACTGAAGTAGGCCAGTTCTGGAGGGGCAGAAGCCAGTGCTGTCAAATCTAGAAATCAAATGAAATCCAAAATTAACTGATGAAAGGTTACTGAGCTAGAACATCAGCTGTTTTCCTCTCTCTCCACAGATCCTGTCTGACTTGCTATCTCCAACTCTTTCCACTTTAATATCAAGATTTCCAGCATCTGCAGTTCTTTGCTTTTAGCCAACTATAGAACGTTCCACAAATTTAACTGTAGGAATAGATATGTAGACATTGAACCATTTATAGCCTCATGTTACTGCTGTGTTGCTGTATAGCATTGTGAAGTTCAACTCAACTTTTTCTTAGTGCTGGACATTTAATGAGTAAAGAGGAGAAAAATTTGGAGAACAAAGAAAGATGGGAATAGATTGGTAGAAGGGTTTTATTTTGGAGCAGGAGGAAAGTGTAGAACTGGGAAATACAGTGCCCCAGAAATTTAAGTGCATCAGAAGCATGCACTGGAAGAAGACGAGTCCAAACTTTACTAACCCTTTGAGTCATATGCCTATCACCACAAACATCGGTTGTAGCTGACAACCAAAGCCTTTGAAATTTCTGGGCCTTGTAGAAATCAAAAGTTTTGGGGATCAGGAGTAATGAACTTAATGAATACTGGAGAAGGCTTAAAGGACCAAATGGTCTCCTGCTCTAATGTTATTTTGTATATGAGGATGGGGGTATTTTTATTTATTCTTTTATTAGTGATGTGCCCAGCAATATATTGCCCTTCCACAATTGCCCCCAAGATGGTGGTGAGCTGCCATCTTCAGCTATTGCTGTCCTTCTATTGAAGGTAACCCACAGTGCTGTTGGGGAAGGAGTTCCAAGATTTAGACCCAGCAATGAAGGAACAGCAATACATTTCAGTGTCAAGATGGTGCTTAACTTGAAGGAGAATCCGCAGGTGGTGATTTTCCCATAAGCCTGCTGCTTTTGTCCTTCCTGGTGAAAGAGGTCGTGGTTTGGAAGGTGCTGTCAGAGTAGCCTGTACAAATAACTAACATATTTTGCATATGGTACACAGAGTACCTACTATTGCCAGTGGTGAAGGGTGTGAATGTTCAGGGTGGTACTTTGTCCTAGATGATGTTGAGCTTTGAGAGTTGTTGGAGCTATATTCACCCAGGCAGTTGGGGACTATACCATCACACTTCTGATCTGCCTTGTAGATGGTGGAAAGGCTGTTTTTATGCTGTACAACTCTATGACTGGTTCCTTAATTCTCCCAGGCCAACATCCCCAGCAATGAGGCCCTTCATATACTTAGTTGGTTTCATTGGGCAAGCTCAACGTTTGTCTCCCAAAACAGACCTACTCTCAAGCTCTGTCATAAAGTTGTACAGTGTAGAAACAGGCCCTTCAGACCACCATCTATGCTGACCATCATGCCTAACCATACCAATCCCACTAGCCTGCATTAATTCCAAATCCTACTATGCCCTGCTCATTCAAGTACTTGCTCAGAAGCCACAAATGTTGTTACTGTTCCTGCCTCCACTACCTTCTCGGGCAGCTCATTCCAGATGCCAACTACTATGAAAAATTATCCCCTAAATCCCCTTTAAACCTTCTCCTTCTCACTTTAAATCTATGCCCTCTACTTTTAGACACTCCTACCATGAGAAATAAATACTGGTTATCTACCCTATCTATGCTTCTCACAATGTTATATACCTCTATCATGTCACCTCTCATCCTATCTTGCTCCAGGGAAAACAGTCCCAATCTCTTCTGATAACTCAAGCCCACCAAATCCAGGCAATATCCTTGCACATTTTTTCTGTACCCATTCAACCTCAATCATGCCCTTCACACACAGTACTCCAAGTGCAGCCTAGCCTACATTTTGCACAACTGTAACATGACGTTTCAACTCTTGTACTCAATGAATCAGCTGATGAAGACAAGCATGCCATACGCCTTCCTTGCCACTCTGTGCGCCCATTTTCAGGGAATCACGTCACAGCAAGAGATCACCAGATGGACAGAGAAAATGTTCAAGGTTGTTCTCAAAGCCACCTTAACAAGGTGCAACATTCCCACTAGGAATCTCTGGCCATGAACACTCAATGTGAGGAACTTTCAAGATAGTTCTGAAAACCTCAAGTTCATGTATCAGGAGCACAGAGAAGTCTTTTGTGAATGGCGAAAGAAGCAAGCTCTCCCTCTTCCCCACCTGTTGCCCCATCATGCACCTTCCACCTCATCTGTGGTAGGGGCAGCATGTCTCACATAGGTTTCATCACCCACCTCTATACCCAGAGGAGGAAACAATCCTGAGATGATGCCCGTGAAGAGTTGTTCACCACTATTCAGAAAAGCACTTGGCATAAAAACAGCTTTGATTTCATCTGTTGATTGTGAGAAAGCTTAACTACTGCACAATGTTTTTGTGGTTAGCAGTGTTGAGGATTGTGCAATATTAGTTTGTGTAGCATGGAAGACTGAAGATATTAGAGGGCCTTACATCAGAGGGTTTACTGTTACGGACAGTAGGATATAAAAAAGTGCATGGCATTGCAAAACATGGGGCATTACAGAGTGTTTTTATAATGTTTAATATCAAGGACTGTGGTGTATATTACAGGGTATAGCACTGAGGACTGAAGTACATTAGAGGATAAGGTGTCGTCACAATCAAATATGTAATCCCAGATGAGGCTGATGAAATTCAGTGCAGATACAGGTGACAAGCTGCTCCAAACTTGAACATTGTAGTGTCAGAAACTGAATTAGATTGCTAACATTTTGCCTCTGGATAACAGAAACTGGGCACCACTGCACTATGTGAACAGTTGTGCTCTGGTCCCCTTCCAGAATGCATGTCCTAGACTTACCCTGGAAATCAGACTGGAGTTTGTTAATGTTTAACAGAACCTATGCCATTGATGAGTGTTGTGTGACCTCTCAGGACATTGAACCCAATTCTACACGTTTCACTTACAAAGACAGAAAAGTCACGAGGGGCACTGCTGGTTGATCCAAGGAGAGCAATTGACTTTGGAATGTGCTCTAGGGTAAAGGCCGTGGGCCTGATCCGGGCAGCAAGCTGGATGACAACAAAGCCTTGGGAGCCTTTAAATGCCCAACAATTCCCAGGATGAACATCGGGCTGCAAGAGAGAACACGAAAACCAAATTAGAAAAGCTGTCCCTAACTGTCTCATCTCTTGAAGGTGGTAGAACAAGTAGATATGGTGGCATACAGGATGTCTGCCTTCATTAGTCAGGCATAGAATACAAGAGCAAGAAGGTCACGGTACAACTTTATAAAACATGGGTTAGGCAAGTGCTGGAGTACTGGTGACCATACTATCGGAAGGATGCGATTGAACTGGCAAGGGTGCAGAGGAGATTTACCAGGATGTTGCCTGAGGTGGAGTGTTTCAGTTATGAGGAGTAACTGGATAGGCTGGGTTTGTTTTCCTTGAAGAGACCTCATAGAGGTATGGGAATTTATGAGGCAGAGATAGGGTCAATAGTAAAACAAAAGTTTCACCCCAAGACAGAGGTGTCCAAGACCAGAGGTATTGGTTTAAGGCAAGGAGTAAAAGGTTTAGAAGGGATCTGAGGAAGAATTTTTTGGTTGCAGGTTTGAATATATTGCCCGAGAAGGTGATAGCAGCAGATACTCTCACAGCATTTACAAAGTATCTGCACGAGTACTTGAATTGCCAAGGCTATGGACCAAATGCTGGTAAATGGGATGAATATAACTGGGTACGTGATGGTCTCCATGGATGTGGTGGGACGAATGCACATAGAAGAAGCCCAACTCTCTGCTGTACTCTCTCCAAAGCAAGAACATCCTTCCTCAGCTAAGGTTCAGCAGACTGATGGGATGGCAGGACCGAGGTATCAAGAAAAATTAGGTCAACACTCAATGGAGTTTAAAAGGAATGGTAATCTCACAGAAACTTACAACATTCTAACAGCAGTGGAAAGATTAGATGTAGGAAGTATGTACCTGATACCAGGGAGTTCCAGGACTAGGGTCATAGTCTGAGGATAAGGGGAAGCCATGTGGAACTGAGAGGAGGAGAAACCCAGAGAATGGAGAACCTAAGGAATTCTCTATCACTGAAGGTAGTTGAAATCCAATCATTAAACATACTCACAAATTAAATATTATTCTTAGGGCCAGAAGGATCAAGAAATATGGGGAAAAAAGCTGGAACAGGGGATAGAATTTGTATGATCAGCCATAATCACATTAAATGATGGAGAAGGCTCAAAAGGACCAAATTGGACCTACTCTTATTCATTTTTTTTTGTTTTGATTTTGTACCCCAGGGCTGCGTGCATGATGGGCCAGTGCAAGATGTTACTCAACGTTTATACCAACACCTTGTCACAAACTGCATCGTTCTTCTGACTGGGAGCGACTTATGCAGCCAGTGGCTATTTCACATAAACTGGATGTAAACAAGTCCAAAGCAGGAGACAGGCCCTAGTCCTGCTGCACTGAGTAACAAATCTTAGGGTTGTGGACCATAGCACATCTATACCTATCTGTCTCCAGGAGTCACTGCTTTCAAGACAAGGGAGCAGCAGTGAGAGGAATTATATACCTGAATGACAGCTCTGGGAGACTGAGAATAGTACCACAGTGGAACTCCAAACAGACTAAGAAGAGCAGTCTTGGTCTCAAAGGTCTCGGAACAGCGAGTGCTGATTACACTGGCACCTAACAAGAGAAAAATAATTAAACCACTGAAGAGACAAAGTTCATCATCAATCCTTCAAGAAATATCTAGTGTTTAGAGAGAACAGCAACACTCTAGCACGGACTAGAAAGTGCTCCCTTGAGCACTAGACATCAATAACTTTCTATTTTGTCAAGAACTTATCACATTCAGCACAACTCCAGAATTAATTTTCATACATCAATGTTCAACAAGTAACTTCGACCGCAGAACTCTGAAGCTTTAAGTGCACAGCTGCATGGCCAACAGGTGGTTGGGTAAGCATCCTCTTAAATTTTAGCATTTACTAACACAATTTTTCCATCCAATGCAACAATAATAAATGGGTGGAGTTATTTTTGCAGGAAATTAACTACAATGGGGCAGATTTCTGTAGCACTAAAATTAACCTGCCAGCTGACCAAAGTGTAAAAATAATTGTTGTCTGTGGTCAGTTTGCTAGGAACGTGTGCAACAATTAACTGATATCTACATAGGATCTTCCTCCCAATTACAGAAAGCAATACAGCATCACATTCCACCTTGTTTTAGACAGTGACCAGCAAGGAAGATTTCTTATAGAACAATACAGCACAGGAGAAGGCCCTGTGGCCCACCATGTCTGCACCAACAATGATACCGATCTAACTAATCCCATCTGCCTGCATGTGGTCTGTATCCCTCTATTTCCTTCCTGTTCACGTCTGTCTAAATGCCTCTTAAACATTGCTATCGTTTTCTGCTTCTACCACCTCCCTGGCAGTGCATTCCAGACACCTAGCACACTGTGTAAAAAAAAAACCTGCCTTGCACATCTCCTATGAACTTTCCCCCTCTCACCTTAAACCTATGCTCTGTAGTGTTTGAGATTTTCACTCTGGAGAAACCAAATTCTATATACCCTGTCTACACCTCTCATAATTTTATATACTTCTATCAGGTCGCCCTGCGATGCTCCAGAGAAAATAATCCAAGTTTATCCAAACCTTTCCTTATAGCTAATACTCTCCAATCCAGGGCAACATCCTGGTGATTCTGCAGATGATTGAAGCCTGATACAAATCTTCAGCTTCCTACACAGTTCCAATGAAGCCCAACACAAGCTTGAGAAGAACTAGCCTTTATCTCATGTTTCTAACTTTGAGTTTGTTTTCTTTTCTCCCACTTCTACTGGTGTTTCAGATTTCATTCATCTCCTCCCAGTTACACCTGCACCACCCTCTCCCAGCTGACACCACCTCTTATCTCAAATACCTCCTGGTTATCAGCCCATCACAGAGCTTCCCATTTGTTCTCACATTCTCTGCAACTTAAACCTTGCTTCAAGGAATAAAACTGGCTGGCTGACAGGAGGGAGGACTAGTGAACATACTTTCCAACTGGAGGAAAGTTATAGCAAGTTATCCAGGGCAGAACAAGGGCCACTGTTTTTCTTCATATGTATCATGCACAATGCAGAGTTTCCAAATTTACCAACACCACAAAACCTGGAGACAGTGAACTGTGAGGATAGTAACGAACTTCAAGGAAGGAAATACAGGCTAGGGGAATGAGCAGATTGGTGGCAGCTTTAGTTTAATGGAGTGAAATGTTACATCTTGGGAAAAGCAATGAGAAGAGGCAATATAACTAGAGGGGAAAATTCTAAAAGGAGTGCAAAAACCAGAGGCCTGGAGTGTGTGGCACATGCGCATAGTTCACTGAAAGGAGGAAAGATAATTGTTTACAAAAAAAAGACTTTACAGGGAAGTCACAGGGAACTTTATGTGGCAATGGCCACAGCTGGAGTAGTGCGTCCAGTTCTAGGTACCTCACCCTAGGAAAGACGCGAGGCATCAGAGGGGGTCGGAAGAGATTCCAAAGATGAGGGACTTCAGTGGATAGACTGAAGATAGGGCTGGTTTCCAGCAGACAGTGCTCTGGGGCATAGCCATACCAACCAACTGACCACTCAGACTTAAGATGCATTGTTCCTGGCACAGCATCTATTGGACACAAGTTAATATTTAACAGCATGAACCTCAGCACTCTGGGGAAAGCTGCACTGTCAGCACTGGGTGCCAGATGTATTTTCCCACTCTGGACATCCTGGCACCAGGACCAGTCTGGAGAAAGTAGAGCAAGAGAGAAAGCCAGCCCATACAACACCCTTTCAACCTGTTACGATCAGGATTGTACTTGGCCCTGGATTTCTGAGATGGATGTGTCTGATATTTACCAGCAGATTCCAGTGCGTAATCCACCAATCCAATCCGGTCAGCGCTGTACAGTTTCAGGGCTTGCTCCACAAAGTTTTTCACTTCCTGCAAGTGCCAAAGAATAAGACAGCAATAAATTGGGATAAGGAGGGGTCAGAGTGCAGAGCCCATACGCATACATACACAGGCAGGCAGCATTCCCTCTAACTATTCCCACAACCTGGAATTAACCAAGTCCAACAAAAGTGAGCAGTGGAGAGCTGATGGATCCTTCTTAGAAGGTGGCGGGATCATATGATAAGATAAATAATTGATTATTAAAATACACAAACTGCACTGTAACCTAATGATAAAAATGGAGGAGATGGCAATGCTCGGTGACGCCTATTTAGCACTGTTGAACCTTTATCATTACCTAATCATGTTATAGCATAGACCTCCTAGCCACAACCCACCATTCATACAGTGTAGGATGCGCAATGATTGCTGTTAGTTAGATCAGGCCTAGTTGCCACACAATGTTCCATTCATTTGGACATTGCTACGCTTCCTGTCCTTCATCACAAAGTTCCTGCAGAAAACCGCTTGACCACATCTATCAGATAATGGTCAGTGCAGAACATCCTGTGGGAGAAAGACACGGTGGAGCCCATGGGATGATTCTCTAAGTAGAAGTCATTTGCCAAGATGCCTCATCACCAGAACTCACCAACAAGCACCAAGACCTCACTTGGCTGGCAGCGAGAGGGGCCCCTCCCCCTCAGATACTTCCTGCACGGTCAGAGACTCATCCCCACCACAAGCTGCCCCGAGGATGTGGAGCAGCTGAGAAGATCGTCCACCTCCTCGTGGACTCTATTTGCCAATGTCTGGAAAAGGATTCAGTGGTCCTTGTCGAAGTTTGTCCCGAACAGCTGCACAACAGAAGACTCTGATCTACAGGCTGTTCCCAGAGATGTATACAGAGATAAACATCAGTTGCTGCTGGACAAGGATCAACTGTGTGAAAGACTCACTTTGGTTTGCCCGAAACTTGGTCTTCTAGAATAAGACGTCTACAAGTGAATGCTGCCGACTAACACATTCCAAGGTACGGGTGTATATGCCAAGGGATGCACTGAAGCTTGGTGCAGCCACCACAAAGGCTCGGTGGGAAGGACCAAAGTCTAGGGTCCTGTTGCCACCAGATGCGGAGGGGCTCTCAAACACTTCACAGGTGTATTGTTTGAGGGGGGAACATGAGTGTTATTGACACATTGTAAGAGAAAGTATTGAATTGATAGAATGTATTTGCTGTGTGTATGTATGTGTTCTGAAGTAGAAAAGTCTGTCCCAGAGTTAGAACCGCTGCTGCTTGCCTGGACGTACCTCGGTAATCCCCACCCTGACAACTGCTGAGTTCTGCTCCGTTGCGTGGCCAGGGTAGCGTGAAAGACCCGCGAGAATCTTCTTTTCCAAGCCGGCAAGGAGGATCTCAAGTTCCTTGTGATGCACCAGCTGTGCTGTCAGTGCTTGCCCCGAAGGCACCTCTGTGCTCTCCGAAGATGAACCAAAGAGCAGCTTGTGGACCAGTGGGCCCAGCGCTGTCTCCACCTAAACACACAAGAGCAGAACGGTCATTACTTCTCCTTGTAAAGGAGTCAACATTACACGGATAATGAAATCAAAGCAAATAAGCACATTTGTCATCTTGAGAACATTCTTTTACACTTTGTTTTATGCTTATGCTTTGGGGAGGGAAGTAAGGCAAGGGAACACATGAATGGAATACATGAATATACTAGCTTTGGGGGCAGTTCAAAGGAGAGTCACCAGGTTAATTCCTGGGATGAGAGGGTTGTCCTACTAAGAGAGGCTACACAGTTTACATTTGTGTTCCTTAAGCGTTTAAAAGAATGACATCTAAGATCCCAAGGGGGCTTGACAAGGTAGATGTTGAGATGTTGTCACTATAAGAGTCATGAACAAGGGGGCATAGCTACAAAATAAAGGGGCCAGCGTTTAAAACTGAACGACATAGGAATTTGTCAATCTTTGGAATTGTCTGCCCCCGACAGTGGTGTATTTAAGATGGAGATAAATAAATATTTGACGTAGAGGAATTTAGGGTTATGGGGAACTGACACACAAGTTGAGACCAGCATAGATCAGCCATGATCATACTGAATTGAGGGGCAGGCTTGAGGGGCTGAGTGGCCTCCTATTTTTTTGGGCTCCATTATTGACAGACTCAATGAACTGCACAGCCTCCAGTGTTGCAAGTTCCTGGACAGGCACTCACAAAAATACAGAATCATTAGGGAGAGGGGACAGGAAGGGGGAGATGGTTGGAAAATAACCCCAACCCAAACCTCCTAGAGTGTGGGATGAAATTACCCAGCTCTCATGCAGGCAATGAGGGCCACAGTAGTGGAAATAGAACTACAAGTTATTCCAAACCTCAGTCCCTTCAAACACTTTCCATCTCGTTAATTGTTATTCCTTAAATGACCATGGTTTTAGCGATGCAGGCACAGCTGAGAGCTAAACTCTGTCTAGTCCCACCCTCACACTTTCCATACTGCCTCTTCACTTTAAGCTCTTCGACTAGGTTGCTTTTTCCAGGCAGCAGAGGTGCTAACAGAGTTTTGGCCTTTTACAGTTTAATAAAAACAATTTGAAAAACTTACATCATCCGTCATACTTTCAACCTTACTGCCCAATGCTTGCACGTTGGAGACCACATCTCTCTGTGCCGTGTGCATAGCCAGCAGTTCCAGCTGGGTCTGGCTGAGCTGCTCCTCCAGCTGGCCGAGTGCAGCCAGTAACTTCTTCTGTTCATCTGTCATGCTGCACAGGACAGGACAAGCAGTCAGACAGCAAGAGCAGACTGACAACTGCATAGCAGCATTTAGTTACCCCAGAATCCAGCAGAGAAACCAGTAGGTGTTTTAAAAATAATTTTTAATGGATTCCTAAAACACATTAAAAAGAATCCTGCTCTGCTCAGTCTACTGCAGCTGACCAGTGCCACTCAAAATAGCCAGGACCAGGAGATTCCCAGTCTCCCCAGTCACCTGGGGCAGGAGTAAGGATGAGAAAAAGGTGTCAACCTCAATGAACCAGAGATAGGGAATGGAAACGTTAACCATGGTTCTCAGTAATTTCTCAGTGGGGCAATGAGCTCTGGTGTCTTTGAAACCTGCGGATCAGCAACTGAACAAGGCTCAGCACCTTCTGAAAGGGAGCAAGACAGGAAATGAGGGGGACACCCACATTAATTCTGCAAGAAAACGTGAGCAGAGTTGCCCAGCAAAGGTGTTGCGCTGTTTTATGCAGCAGCCACAGAGAAGTTCCCCCTCAGAGGGGCAAGGTTCTGCTGCTCCACTCCTGGCTGGAAACACACAGAACACGTGTTATACTGCTCCCAGCTCACACACAGGCAGACTTGCTAGCATGCTACACTTGAGAGACTGCAGATACTGTGGCCGACATGTCAGCATCCAGCTCCCAATCTAGTAACAGTTAACTTTGCAGCTGTCTACACTCCTGTGGGCAATTTTACAGAGTTGGGAAACATAACCACAGCCCAGCCCCATACCTCTCAACAGCAGATTCCATTCCCTTCACCTTCTGCAACATCTCCTAGGAAAGGAAATCAAAAAATTAATTGCTTTTTAAATTGTGGATTTTAAATTCTACTCACAATTAGATTCCCTTCCACCCCCCACACAACATATACATAAAATTTACAATATCTTCATCTTTCCATATTTCCTTATAACATAGGAGGCCACTTCAGCCCATCGATTCTATGCCAGCTCATAGAGAATTCCATTCCTTCTCTAATTCTCCCTGTAACTGGTTCTTTCCATATTCCCATCAACTCTCCCTAGATTCCACCACTCACCTACAAACCAGGGGCAATTTACAGCAGCCAATTAACGCATCAACCTGCACATCTTTGATGCGGGAAGAAACCAGAGCACCCAGAGAAAACCCACACAGTCACCTCCCCCTAATGGTCCTGCTTTTCTGTGAATGCTTGTCCAGGCATCTGTTGATGCTGGATCTGCCAAAACTTGGGAATTCTAGGTGCCGGCTCACAACAATCATTCACAAGCCTGGCCCAGGACTCCACTACCAGTCGCAAACCTCACTTGACTGCAGCAGGTTAATACCCACAAGCTGGGATGGAATTCTCTGCCAAAGAGGCTGTGAGTACTCAGCCCGAGTATACTCAAGGCTGAGATGACCGACTCTGATATTATGGAATTTGAGGATAATTGGTTAGTACAGAAGTCATGATAAAGATAAAGATCTGATTGAGAGGTGGAGCAGCCTATATAGTCAGTCAGAAAGAGAGCGTGGTCAGAGGGCAAACACAGGTTGGGTGACGGAATCTATAGGGACCCGTTCCCCAAATCAAAAGCAGGACAAGAGGGGTGGCTGCATCTGTGCCCACTGTCCCACACCACAACCTTCAGCCCCCTCTACCCCTCGCCCCACAGCAGCCCTCACCTCTCCCTGTACCCACCTGGGTTTGACTACTAACTGCTCGTAGTTCTGGCTCCGTCTGCTCCTCTTGCTTCTGCTGGATGGCAGCTATGTCAGCCTGGAAGTGAACAGACCAAATATCACCGAGGTGCATCAGTCATCCCTTCTCTCTCCCCCCCAAGGTCCCAAGCCTCACCAAGGGTATACACCCATCCCCCAGCATCTTCATCCCACACAGAGCAAGGGTCTTTACAGAGAGATTACTGGGCTGTTGAAACAACAGGTTAACCAATGGCCAAATCTTCTTCTGTGCCCAAACTACCTGCCCACACCCCACCCCACTCATTGCCCCATGACCTCCCACGGACTGACTCTCACTGGCTTTTTACTTCCCCGACGTCCTGACTCGCAGAGGTGGGAGGGTCCCTGGCCGATCTCCCAGGGACGGAGATGGGATTTGACACTCACCTGAACCCTCCGCAGTGAGTCAATGGGCAGGCTGTCCCGAAGCTCCTCTAGTTTCTGGCTGGTCATCTCACCGAGCAGCTTGGTGACGTGGGCCGGTGTCAGTGGTGGCGTGAGGTGATCAGGCTGTGCCTCCCTGGACTGATCACGCCCACTGCCTCGGTCCAGCCAAGCCCGGAAGTCAGCAGTCAGCTGTTCTAGCTGCTGCTCCATTCTCCGCACTCGCGCCTGCAAATCAGACTGGTAACGGAGTTAGACCATCAGATGCGCACTCCACATCAGCCCAACCCAGAACATCACCCATCACTACCTGTCAGCTAGACTGTTCGCCACAGCCAAGGCCAGGCTCCACGGTGTGGGACACCTAAAGCAGGTCATCACAGCCGACACTGGCAGAGAGTCCTCATCCTTGCCTCCCTTCAGCCCTCCCCCACCCAATCAGCAGCCTACCTCAAATATCAACTCCCTTCCCCCTCCACTTACCCCTGTCCCTCACAACTGCCCTGCCCTTCCCCTCAGCCGTTCCTCCTCCTGCTGCTGCTGCTATCATTTCCCTCCTTCCCCAAATTTCCAGCACTCCTCTTCCCTTCCTCCTTGCTCGCCACCTCCCCGGCTGCATGGGAAAGTCTCGATCAACATTTCTGCAGTGACAGCCCAGTGCTCATGTTTCAACCCCTTCTGGAAACAACACATTAACAGGCTACAGGAACAGCAAATCCCACCGTGGATATCACATCTTTACACTGTGAAATTGGACACTGCCTTGTGCCTGGGTGGCAAGCTCTGACCAACACCTCGTAACCACAGACACAAACCAGCAAGAGTCTCACTTCTCTTTCTGCCTGGGGACTGTGTGCAGTTTGATTCCACATTTACTTACTGGAGCTGACATGCACGTTATGGGCTGAAGAGCCTCCTGCACTGTAACAATGACTAGGATTATCCAGAGTACGCTTTGGACCTGAATAAATATGAGTTGTTCTTTGGATTCTTCTGACTCATCGCCATTGATGGAGGAATGTGTGCTGGCCACACAGATACAGGCAGCTGACGAGGAGTGTGCAAACTGCACGCACACGGGTGCACGGAGGCCAGTGTTGCACAACACAACCACAGGCCACGTGTCATACAATTCTTAGAAACCAGCCGGTGTGCTGTCAGTTTGTGCGGTGGTTCATGGTCAGTCGGCTGATGGACGACTGGACGACTGCAAAACTGGTCCCTACCGCTCATCTGGAGGCACAGGGCTCAGGCCGGGTCAGGGGAACGCTTGCAGGAGCCAAAGGAGTCGAGGGCTGGGATGGCAAGTCCAGGAGAATCAAGTCCTAGGGATGTGTAATGTAGATGAGCTTGAGGAACTGGCAGCCTTTGTCCTTCATTCAGAAACCAGTTAGATCAGGCTGCGATGAGGATCAGGAGATGAATGCATGGAAGTGAACTACCCCTTCAAGGGCAAAGAAATGCTGTCATTCCACCCACCCCCACCCCTTTCTCTGTGGATCTTTGAAGCACAAACCAATGGCTGCACTAGTGCTACAGCCAATTCAGATGTGGGCCCCCAGTACAAATGTCAGCTGCTCTGGAGAGACAGGCCTCCAGTGCAAGTAAATGGGAGACTATAGAAAGGCACCTTAAGAAGCTGGAGGGATGGATGTCTGATTGACAAGGGGGGGGGGCGGGGGGTGGAGGGATAGCCAAAAGTGTTCCATGTAGTGATTGGCAGGTGGCAGAGAGGATGGGCAGCCAATAGTGACTGACAGGGAGTGAAGGATGGCTGATTGGGTCCAATTTGGCCTTGGAAGGATGAAGAACAATTTCCACCCCACTAAAACAACCTAACATAAGGAATTTTTAGTGTGTATTGTCTCAATGTTGTAGGCAAAAAGGCACCACTCCCTCCCTCTGAAGTTCTCCACATTGACTCTGTTATCCATGCCTTCTGATTTTACCATCTGTCTCCACTGTTTGAAGCTGCTCCCTGAATGAGCTGGAGTTGAAAGTTCCTCTTTGGAGAACTGCAACTTGTGGACCAAAGACCAGCCACACATCATTAACTCAAGGAACATCAATTGGCAAGGGTTTAGATACACAACTGGGATGCCAGTGTGCTGTGGCTGCTCCAGCTGTTACAGCCTCAACACCCAGTCAGCTTCCATGTCCAGGAGATGGTCTTACCACCTCTAGCTGTTCAGATCCACATCTGGTCCCACTGCCTGCTCAGCCACAAATGGCCAATGGGAGAGAACACATCCATACACCAGCATTTCCCTGCACTGCCCTGTCACACAACTTGTCCGACATCAGCACCATGTGCACAGAAACTTCCTCCAGCTATAAGAGTGAAGCAATTGGCTGGTCTGTCCTGGATCTAGGACACTCTTCAAGCCCAGCACCCAGTGCCTGCCTGTCAGCCTGGACAGAACGTTATAGGGAGGGAATTCCAAGCTCGAGACTTTGATTGCTGAAGGCACAGCCTTCCTCGGGCAGCAAATGTACAGCATTCGATTCAGTGTCCAGGACCAGAGGAGTCAAGATAACAGATGGTGAGGAATATGATCATGGAACGATTTGAAATCAAAGAATTGTAAAATCAAAGCCAGATTAGGTTTGGTTTCCATCCACATCACAAAAAGATATGCTGGTAGGTTAACTGGCTGCTATAAATTACCTCAGTGTAGGAACCAGCAAGGACCTCATGGGCTGAATAGCTAGTATAAATGCAAGAGGTTGCGACAGTGGACACAATTTGTTTGAAAGCATCCACTTGTCTGGGAAAGGCAAGAATGCCCAGCTCACAGGAAAGAATCTCCACATTCAAGGAGCCACTCTGCTGCACCATGCTGAATGGGCATCTTGTGCAAAGGGAGCCTTGACTCTGCAAGTGTAACTGGGGCAACAGCCTTCAGTCAATCAGTCAGCACCTTGCTCAGTACTAGGCCTACAGGTGATGGGAGGTGTTGGCTGGGGAGGCACTGAGCAAGGCGATGGGGTCTTTATCTTGAACCTACATGACTGAAGTTTTCAGAGGACCAGTAAAGTTTCTCAGCTCCTTCTGTCATGGAAGAACTCCAGTGAGCGTTGAACTCCACCGGACACTCATTTCTGGCACTATCCTGGAGTGTCCCAGGGATGGAGACAATTGTGCTGAGAACATCCTGTGAATGTGCAAATTGCTGGGATCACTGATGGCTGTACCAGGGTCTGAGGAAGGGGTGAATAGACCGTGTGGGAACCCGAAGCCAAAATAGCTGCATCACATCCGTGAACCGGGCTGGGGAGAAGGCTCCAGGAGGAAGAACAAGAGCTGCCACCAGAGTGAATAACGAGCTGCAGAGACAATGCACAGGGGCTCACCTGTGGAGTGAGGTCCAGCACAGAGGCTGCTGCCTCCCGAGACCCAACTGCCCTCTTCCCAGCTTCTCCTGCTCCTTCCACCGGCTTCTCAGCGCGAGACCAGATACTTCTGGACGATATTAAGAGGCAAACACCTACAGTGGCAGAAAGGTTGCATTAAACAAACAACATTTAAGATACAGCAGGCCATTTGGCCCACTGTGTTCCCACCCTAACCCACCTACCTGCACTGGGTCTGTAGCCCTGCAGGTCATAGCTCTTCAAGTATATACCAGAGTTTCAGTGTGGGTTTCTGCCTCTCCCACTCTTTCAGGCAGCGAGTTCCACACCACAGCAACCTGGGGATGGGGATGGGGGAAGCTTTCTCCTCATCTCTCCTCTCATCCTTCTACCAATTACTTTAAATGTCTGCCTCTTTGTTTTTGCCCCCTCAGCCACAGAACGGGTCCTTTCTATATAATCCCAGTCCCTCAATTTTACTTAGTGGTCGACAGTGCACTCCCAACTCTGCAGATGCCTGTTTGGATTTATAATTCAACTCATGGAGCCTCACTGATGACCCTCTAACATATCGTTCCTTCTCAAAGCTGACAGTGTTTCATTAACCAGTACCGTCATCCCTCATTCTCCTTCCCACCAACACCGTCACCCCAATCTTGTCTGAAACCCACACAGGGATGTTAACGTAACGGTCCAACCCCTCTTTGCCCATGATTCAGCAATAACTCTAATATCAAACATCTACATGTTCTATCAGTACTTTCAGCTCATCTACCTCTAACTGGATTGCACACAACTCATAGCCTACCAGGCAGCATTGATCCCTACCCTCCTCTGACATACACCTACAGCTGGCACCTCATGACACTGTAAAGACACCAATATTGTCTCTGCAAAATCCTCCAAATACACTGGAAGGCTAAGTGAACCAATATCAGCATCCTCTCAAAGGACAACATCCCCAGCACTGAGGCCCCAGTTACACATAGTAGGCTACATTGGTCAGGTCATGACACCTTATCCCCAAAAACAGGTACACTATTCCAAGCTGCATCACAGCAGGAAGTTACCAGGTGGACAGGGGAAAGAATTCAAGGATGTACGCACTGCCTCTTTGAAAAAATACATCATCCTCACTGATTCCTGAGAATCTCTGGCCCATGGCCACTCAAAGTTGGGATGGAGTATTCAGAATGGTTTTCAGAACAGAGTCCATGCATCAGGAGTACAGAGTAAACAGTAAAAGGAGCAAACCACCCCCCGCCCACCCTAAGGCTCAGAACGTGGGTGATACTGGGTGCAAAGGCTGATAAGTTCAAACATCAGCCTCAGAACTCAAAATCAGAATGAAAGCAAGTTATCCTTAATCACAAGGGACTGTCTAAGATGATGAATCCTTGCATTTAAGTGAACACCATTAAGCAACTCCTCTGTTGTGTTTTCCAACCTTTGTTTGCTCGGCTTTCCACACATCCACCAACTTCCTGCCCTCATTTCAAGTTCTGCTCATCTCCCCCCAAATCTTTGCTCAAACTTCCTTCCCTGCCAAACCATTATAAATCCATCCAAACAGCATTAGCACACCCATCCAGGAGATTGGTCCCAGCCTTCAGGTACCATCTGCCCCCAGAACCAGTCCCAATGTCCCAGGAATATACACCCCTCCCCCACCTTTAATCCTTCACCCTCCATTTGACCCAGCTTTATGCTGGTAATACTGTATTTACCAGCAGTATGGGTTACTACTCTGACCCACAGTTAACAACTTCTCTTCATATTGTCCTACAGACTGGTGATGAATGAAGTGAGTGGTGAGAGGTTAACTGGAGCAGGTCCTTACCCAATAACACCAGCAACACCAGCAGTAGCCACCTCTTCACATACGGGACACACCTGGAGGGGAAACACACGTCAGATGACTCTGGAACCCAATCCTATCCCATTTTCAAACAAACCTCTCAGAATGCTCCCATCAAACATACCAACAGGTCAATAATTATAGTTGAGATGAACAGACCCCACCATGGACCTGTGCCTGCCAAAGGACCCTCACCCCACACACCCACAGCTCTGAACCATCAGTGACACTGGGTGCAAAGTTCAGTCTTGGTCAGTAAATCCAACGTTTGGTATTTTTAAGAAGGGTGTATCTGGAGTACAGCAAGAGTGGGATGTCCTGTGGAGGGTGTATCTGGGGTACAGCAAGAGTGGACTGTCCTGTGGAGGGTGTATCTGGGGTACAGCAAGAGTGGGCTGTCCTGTGGAGGGTGTATCTGGGGTACAGCAAGAGTGGGCTGTCCTGTGGGGGTATTAAGTACAGTAAGGCAGCGAGGGGGAGGGAGATGAGTGATGTTGGTTTTGTTAACCCGGCGGAGGCAGGGAGTCTCCGACTCCCAGGAGCACTCACCTGGACAGGGTGAAGACATCGAGCAAGGAGACAGCTGTCGTTAACTGGTACCATGTTGTGCCCAACCACCAGTACATCATGGACAGAGCTTTACCTAAAAGAGACAGTACACATTATTAGACAACATTCAACGCTGATGCTTCTGATCACCGGATGGGGAGAGTGCCCATTCTCTCAGAACAGAAAGCCGACATACCGTAGAGCCACGTCTGGCTAAGGGATCATTTTCCCTTCTGTAGCCAGGAGCATCTGGGGGAGTTGATGGGTATGTGAGAGGGGATAGGTTGCAGGGCAATAAATGAGACAATGGCACCAATGGGTGTGGTCCAAGAGGGACATGGACTCGAGAGGCCGAATGGCCTCCCACTGTGTCCAAAGGAAATACGAGAAAATAAATAGGAGGGAGATTGCCTCTTCCCACTTTCAGGGAGTGCCACCTTTTGTCTGGGCCGTGCTTCCTCAGACAGTGGGAGGGATGGTGTGGCAGTCCCCCATGTCCCAGCCAATACCATCCCATAACCAGCACGAGCTGGTCTGGTCATTACCACACTGGAGTCACCAGCCACTACGTTACACTACAGTTTGATAGGGCCCTTAGCTGCAACACAAGTTGGGAGATCCAACGGTGGTCCTTTTGTTTCATCTCCCCAGTGCACCCGGATAGTAATTCTGGAGCACAAACCAGGCCTCCCCCAAGAGTTAAAATAGGACTCAAGTCAGGATCGACAAGTGTCAGTCAGTCATCTCCTGGCTCTCCAGTCTGCACATCCAACTCATCAATTATCTCACAGAAGCAACACACTGAAGCAAGACTGGAGCACCTCACGCCAGTGCAGGGCTCCATCCCGCATCATCACCAGTGGTCCTAGGCTGCACTAACAACAGTATATCGTGGACCACACCTTCTGCAAATCCTGGTAAAGGAACGAGCAGAGGGTTCCAACCACACTGAGACCCATTCATCAACAGGGCACCGGTTCACTTGGGAGAATTTTGGGGGCTTTGATGTAAGGATGAAGGTAAGTGAAAAGTAGTAATGTTGGCACCTGGAGACAGCACCGAGACCCAGCCCCAGAGCCTGGAAACCGGAGAGAATGCTGCAGAGTGTGTGGAACCTGGAGGGAGGGAATGAACAGGAAGATATCACCAAAGCCAACTTTCCCCACAAGGTTTACAACATTCAAGGGGCCACCCTGGCCTGAAGTTTGTGCTATTGTTCACAAAGGTACCCTGCAGCCGACTACCCCCCCAAACAGTGAACCCCTGAACATCGCACACCCTACCTTGCCCCCACAAACACCCCACAGCCAACCCTCCTGATCATTGCACAACCAACCCTTTCCCAGAACACCCGATAGCCAACCCCATCCCCAAATACCCCACAGCCCACCTCCGCACGGAACCTCCCTGACCCTACCCTCTGAACCACACACAGTGGATATGGGGTATTTGGACTTTCAGTAAGCTTTCAATAAGGTCCCACACAAGAGGTTAGTTACAAAATGAAAGCACATGAAACTGGGGGCAAGATACTGACATCAACGGATAACTGGTTGGTCAACAGGAAACAGAGTAGGAATAAATGTGTCTTTTTCCAAGTGGCAGGCATCTTATCCGAGGAAGGATGTTCTTGCTATGGGGGGAGTGCAGTGAAGGACCACCAGATTGGATAAGAAGAGAAATTGTGTCAAAGGACCAAGATAAGAGAACCTGTGGAATCCTCTACCACAGAAAGCATGAAATATTTTCAGGAAGGAGTTGGACATCATTCTTAAGATCGAAGGGATTGGGGGGGGGGGGGGGGGGTGAGGAGAAAGCTGGAATAGGGGGAAATTGAGGTGGATAATCAGCCATGACCATATTGAACGATGGAGGAGGTTTGAATAGCTGACTCCTGCCATTTTCTAAACTTCTATAATTTAACAACAATTCTGTGAAATCTCCACTTGGCCCTCTCTGTTCTGGAGTGCCTTCCAACCATCACAGGTCACGTCATCCCCACCCAGGGGCAGCTAGACTGGGCCAATCTCCGGGTGTGGGCTGACAAGCAGTGAGTCCCACCTACACACCACAGGTAGCAGGCAATGATCAACCACAACAGAAGACCTGCCAATCCCCTTACTGACATCGCACAGCATCACTGAATCCCCAGCATCAGTACTGGGGACTCATCAGTCTCCAGACATTCAACAGGACCAGTCACATTAATACAAAGGGTACAAGAACAGGATTGGGATTCAGCCTATCATATAGAAACAACACACCTCCCAACCCTCCAACATCTTTCCACCATCTTCAAGCCCATTATGAGAGCCAGACTCTCCGAGTGTCTGGATGAGTCGATATTCTCAACCTCCTCCAGAGGAAAGCAGCCAGCTTGTTCACCCCACTCCTCCTCCTGGAGTGCTGCAGGGTGGCAGTAGCATGTGCAGTGGATAAAGATGGTCAGCAGCACCTCACAAAGCGTCTGGAAGGATAGGAAACAGTACCACCTGCAGATGGAGCACTGCCCCACCTCTTCCATCTACTGCCAGACTTCCAATTATCAAATACACTAAGAAACAAACAGTGAACTCACTAAGAAACAAACTGTAAACTTTTAACCCATTTCCTGTGTTAGCCTCTGACCAGAGAATGTCTGCTAAAAGCAGTTCCTTGCTAAGGTACACAGACCTCTGTTGGAGCCCCCACAAGCTCCGGACCAACAGGGTCTTAATGGTGGTCGCAGCTGTCAAAGGGGCATGGTGATGGAGTACAAACATTTGCCATTTCTAGATCACTGGTCACCATTAATATCGTCACTGCCATCTCCCCTCTGCATTTCGGCCTGTGGGTAGATGGGCAAATTGATAAGATGGTTGAAGGAGCAATGCATTTCACCAGGGTTCATAGATCGAGGTATAAAACACAAAAGAAAATAGTTTTTTTTCCCCACAACGGCACAGATTACTGGCTGGGCCTCAGTGGGAGCCCCACGGTGCCCTACACTAGGAAGGATGTCATGTCCTGAAACAGGTTCAGAGATAACTGGAATAACAGGAAGGAGCACTTTAGAAAAGTTTTCTCCTCAGAACAGAGAAGGTAAAGAGGTGACCCACTAGAGGTTTTCAAGATTCTGGAAGGTTATTGAAAAGAGAAAACATCTCGCTATTGGGTGGTCAATAACCACACATCAGATTCACAACTGTCAGGATCTAGAATGCTCTCCCAAAAAGCAGTCAGAAGCTGATATGGTTAATAATTTTAAGTTGTTAATAATTTTAAGTAGATGGATACATGTGGATCAGTTACAGACAGAAACTGGAGACTGCAATGAAATGGTTGCTCCCTAGCAGAGTGCATGCAACTTTCCCCACCCCAGTTAACAGGTTCTACAAATGGGGTAATTTCTGTGGTCAAATGACAGCAACCTGCTAGAATTGGGCCAGACCGTATTAACTTGCAGTAATCAAAGTGGTGGAGAAAAACATTCATGTTAAGTGGGTGAAGTATTGGGGGCATCTTCCAAAAGTGAAGGCTTTAATGACAGGTGGAGGCAAGGTGAAGGGGTGAAGCTCAAAAGGGGCAGAGGGCATGCCTGTTCACTGCCTTTCACAGAGGCACCCACAGTTGCTTAGTGTAAATTCTTAATTCCAGTTCTGTTATTTATGGGTTTTTAAGGCAGAATTTGGCAGTTGATGCAGTGCTGTTTAAGCAGGTCATGCCCTTTGACAGTCTTGTGGCTGGACCTGTACTTCAAAGCCAGTGTAACAACATGGTATTCATCACCCCACACAGCTCTGTGTTAAGGTCTGTGTTGGAGAAACTCCCTCATAGTTTTGATACCGAGGTGAGATGTCTATTGCCACTTTGTGTGCCTTTTATGCTGCTCCATGTGCAACATTGAATAATGAAGCCACACTAAAGGTATGATCATTATTCACTCCCCAGACAGGAGGATCAGACATTTTGCTGCATTTACCAAGATAGTTAGCACATGGCTCTTGGAACCAGGGGTCCACTTGAGTGGTGTCACTGCCTGTTCCCCTAACAGTAAACAAAATAATGTCACAACATACAGTATCTGCTCAATGGATTACAGCGACCTGCTTAAACAGCACTGCATCAACTGCCAAATTCTGCCTTAAAAACCTATAAATAACAGAACTGGAATTAAGAATTTACACTAAGCAACTGTGGGTGCCTCTGTGAAAGGTTCCATCAATGTGGGGAGATCGGGCCTGCACTGTTTAAAAGTTTCCCATCGGGAGCTGGATGCAATTATCCATGAGTGGATTAGCCCCACTGGCTGACGATTGGCTGCTTGAAACAACAGATCACTCCTCATGGTGTGACCCGGCATCAAGGAAATGGATGTTGAAGTGTAACAGGTTCACCAACATCCCAGGATCAGCCCTGGCCAGTGCACCCACACCTCACCTGCAAGAACCCCCCCCCCCACCGTAACAACCCGTCCGCCCACACCCCGCCCGCCCACGCCCCACCCCCCAATAACGACCCATCCGCCCACACCCCGCCCCCCAGCAGTAATGACCCGTCCGCCCACGTCCCGTCCACCCACACCCCGCCCTAGTTCAATCACAAAAGGCCAAACCCTCCTTGCTTCGACTCCACAGTGTGCCCCTCCTGAAAATGTAACATTCCCTGTAACGGCACTTTAGGATGGGGGACATTGGGGGGTAGAAGGGATGTAGATTGCTCCATTTACCCAGCTGTTCCTCCTCTGAGGAGTAACCAGATGTCGAAGAGGTGTAGACTTCGGAAGAGGCTGCAGGTGTTGTCAGAATCCCAGTCCTGAAGCCATTTGCTCTCTTTAACATCCCGGAACGCCCTTCATAATTGTCCTCAAAGCTGGAAACACCTCCAACTGTTGGACACATTACACGTTACCGAGGGAAATCATTCAGAGAAATCACCAACGTCCCTCACCTCCCAGTCATTACAACATGGTGTGTAACCTCTCGCAATCATGGGGTGTCAGAGCCTGACCCACTGGTCCCCACGTTGAACCCAGTATTGGAACGGTGTTCACTACTGCAGACAGTTCTGCTGTCAACCTTCAGTGGAACAGCAGTGCGGTCACTCACCCATCTGCCTCCCTGCGCTGGGTGTGCTGTGCAATAATTTCACAGCAGCTGTCAGCGAGTCGAGCAGCATCTGTGGGTGGGTGGGGGTGGGGGGAGGAATTGTCAAAGTTTCCGGTTGAAACCCTGCATCAGAGCTGTGTGTGGAGAGGGGAGATGGCCAGTATAGAGAGGGGAAGTGGTGAGACAGGAGCCAGAGGTAATTGGAGGACTAAAGGATAATGGCCAGATTGAGCCAGGTAGTGGGAGGGGAGGGTGAAGTTGGAAAGCTCGGACAGCAATAAGCAGAAACACAAAGGCTCCTAGTGCTGGAATCTGGTAAGGAAGTAAGGTGGTAATGGGAACCAATAGGGGAGATGGCAGATGAAACACAACCAGATAGTAGGGGGAGCTGGTGGGTGAAATGTGTGGGCTTGTAGGTGGATGAAACTAACAGGCAATGGGGAGGATGACATAAATGGATGATGGGGGGGGTGTAGCTGGAAGACCAGAGGATAGGCAGCTATGGTACTTAATATGCACAAGTGATCACAGAAAGACATCCAGAACTTTAAACTAGGGCAAACCCCTTAATGAGTCTCGTCAGAGGAGCTGGTTGAGCGAGGGCAAGGATTTTAAAACCACGCTGGGTTTAGGAACTGTTTCCAGTGGGAGAGGGTTGGATGACCAAGGGCCAACCCTCTGGTGAACAGCGACAGACCCTGAGGTTACACAGGGAGAACCGTGTGGGTCGCAGGCAGGTGCAGGAGCTGCTGCGAGGTCTGTGTGAGGAAACAGGAGGGGCTCTAGTCAGATGGCTCTTCCAAAGTGTGATGGGTTGAATGGCCTGTTTCTGTGCTAGACTGGACTTTGAGAATTTATAGGGCGAGAGATGCTCTTCAGCCCACAAGAGTCCATACCAACCACCAACCATTTTTACACTAATTGTACCCTAACTCCACATTCCCATCAACTCTGCCCAGATTCTATCATTCGGCCACACTCTAGGGGCAATTTACAGTGACCAATTAACCTATCAACCTGCATGTCTCCAGGACGCAAGAGGAAACCGGAGCACCCAGGGGATACCCACATGGTCTCAAGGAGAACATGCAAGCTCCACACAGATACTAGCAACTGTAAGGATTGAACCCAGGTCTCTGCAGCTGTGAGGCAATGGCTCTGCCCCTCTGCTGTACCCCACAATTTAGTTTCAGGATGAAAACAAATGACTGGTCCCGTTCAGTAGCCATAAAGGTTCCCACAGTGCAAGAGTGAACAGAGACAATGCAGCCCAGCTCCCCGCACCGCTCCCTCGAAAGGACACATACCGACTGGTTCAGGCTCCTGCCAGCCAGAAACGCTGGCGAGTTGCTGAGAGCGTGTGGAGGCGTTGCTGACATGACTGGCAAAACTACTCTGACTGTTCACTGAACTGTTGGACGTTGAACGTTTGATGCCAGGCGTAGGCACAAGCCCCGAGCGCTTACTGTTTGGCCTTCTCTTGGATATCCTAAAACAATAAAGGGTATTAATTCAGGATGGAGGCAGACCTGTACTGAGAAAGAGAAACACCGACACCTGGGAAACTGACACTATGTTCTGAAATGCAATGTGTTTGTTGTTACAAAGGGTGACTGAGGCAGTCACTGTGTGCACAAGGTCTCATAACAGCTGGATAATGAGTGGCCAATCAGTTTGCTTCATGGGCTGAGGACAAATGGCCCAGAACCATTAAATTAGACTATCTAGATCGGTCACTAGGACTGCTCACATTTGGACAGTTGGTAGGGTGTAGAAGGACTTAGAACACTGATGAAGCAAGAGGCCATTCAGCTTAGCTGTGCCAGTCAAGTAAAAGGAACCCACCCCAACCCACTATCCAACACCAGATCTGTTGTCCTGAAGATCAAGTCAAGTCGAGTTTATTGTCATATGCACAAGTACATGTATACACAGGTGCAATGAAAAACTTTCTTGCTGCAGCAGAGGCATGTAGCATCATATAAGCAGCCTTCACAAGAAAAACAAATTAAACATAAATTATATACAATTCTTACACAATTAGAACAAAAAAAAGTCCATTTTAGTGCAAAGTGATCATAGTGTTGCTAAACTGTAGTGATTAGGGTTTTGCCGGTTGGTTCAAGAACCAGATGGTTGAAGGGAAGTAGCTGTTCTTGAACCTCATGGTGTGGGACTTCAGGCTTCTGTACCTCCTGCCCAATGGTAGCTGTGAAAAGATGGCATGTCCTGGATGCTGGGGATCTTTGATGATAGATATTGCCTTCTTGAGGCAGCACCTCCTGTAGATGCTGGCATTGGTAGGAAGGGAGGTGCCCGTGATGTATTGGGCAGAGTCCACTACTCTCTGCAGCTTCTTACAATCCTGTGCATTCGAATTGCTATACCAGACCACGATGCAACCAGTCAGGACACTTTCACCAATATGTCTGTAGAAGTTTATTAGTGTTCAGTGACAAGCCAAACCTCCATAACCTCCTAAGAAAATATAGACACTGGAGAGCCTTCCTTATGATTGCATCTATGTGCAGGGCCCAGGACAGGTCATCTGATATGTTAATGCCCAGGAAGTTAAAGCTGCTAACTCATTCCACCGCCAATCCCCTTATGCAGACTGGTGCATATTCACCCTCCTTCCCCTTCCTAGAAGTCAACAATCAGCTCTTTAGTTTTGCTGATGTTGAGCGAGAGGTTGTTGTTGCAGCACCACTAAACCAGGTGTCTTATCTCGCTCTGGTAAGCCGACTCATGCTGCCTGTGACTCATCCAACAACAGTAGTGTCGTCGGCGAATTTGAAGATGGCATTGGAGCTGTGCTTAGCCACAAAATTATGTATAGAAAGTACAGCAAGGGGCTAAGCACGCAGCCTTGAGATGCACCTGTGTTGATGATCAGCAAGGAGACATTGTTACCAATTCTCACTGACTGAGGTCTGCCGATGAGGAAGATTAGTATCCAGTTGCAGAGGGAGGTACAGTGGCCCAGGTCTGCAAACTTGATGATGAGTTTGGATGGGATGATTGTTCTGAACACCAAGCTGTAGTCAATGAACAGATGTATGAGTTCCAGTTGTCCAGAGCAGAGTGAAGAGCCAGAGAGATTACATCTGTTGTGCCGGTAGGCAAATTGGAGCAGATCCAGGTCATCTCTGAGGCAGGAGTTGAAGCACTTTATTATGGTTGAAGCACCTCTTGAAGCACTTTATTATGGTTGTTGTAAGCATGACCAGACAGTAGTCACTGAGGCAGGTCACAGTGCTCTTCTTGGGCGCCAGTACAATACATGCCTTTTTGAAGCAGGTGGGAACCTCAGACCACAGAAGCGCAAGGTTGAAATATGTCCATAAATTCTCCAGCCAGTTGGTCCACACAGATCTTTAGTACTCAGCCAGGTATGTCTGGGCCAGACGCCTTTTGTGGATTCAGCTTCTTGAAGGATGCCCGGACATTGGCCTCAGAGACTGAAATTACAGGGTCATCCAGAGTTGTGGGGGCTCACGTGGGTGTGTCATAGTTCTCCTCATCATAGCGTGCTAAAAGGTATTCTCAACCGAGTATGATAGGTCGTTGTCACCTATGCTAACTGATCTCACCTTGTAGTAGGTAATATTGTGCAAGCCCTGCCCCAACTTCGAGCGTCCATCTGTGATTCCAGTTTAGTCTGAAATTGCCTCTTATCTAACTAGATCATGCCTCAACAAGTGCACAGCCAATCACACCAAGGATTTCTGCCTCCACCACCCTTTTATGAGACGAGTTCCACACCCCACCACCTTCTGGGCCCAAAAGTTTCCCTTCATCTCCCCTCTCATGCTTCTACCAATTATCTTAGATCCCTGTCCCCTGGTTTTTACCCCCCCCCCCCCCCACTATTTCCCTTAGCAGAGGGAGTAAATACCAGGGAGCAAGGATCTAAGGTAATTATTCTATTTCAGGCCCTCATCATATTATACACCTCAATCTAGTTTCCTCTTGGTCTGTGTTTCAAAGTAAATGTTCTACCTTATCCAATCTTTCATTCACAGTTATAACTTTCTTGTCCTGGCAACATCCTCAAATCTCCTCTGCATTCTCTCCAGCACAAACACACTTTTCCTGTAATGTGGTGGCCACATTGTATGCATTACTCAAACTGTAGTCCAACAAGTATAATAGGCAGTTCCAGTACAACCTCACACACATCAGCTAATAGAGGAAAACATCCTGTACACCTATTAACCACCTCATTGATCTACAGATGTACACTCCAAGGTCACTCTTGTTTCTCCCACTTATTGTATATTCCCCTGCCTTGTGCACCTCCTCAGTACATTAACTCATGCTTTGCCAGATTAAATTCCATTTGCCACTTTTCTGCCCCAATCAGAGGATCTACATCTCCCTGCAGTCTAAAGCTTTCCTCCTCACCGTCGACCACATGGACAATTTGTGTAACATCTGCCAACTTCATCAGGTCTGAATCATCAATGTACGTTTCACACAGCTGGGGACAGAGTCCTGGGCCCCATGTAATCCCACTGGCACAAACTTCCCATCACTAAGCACCAAAGTTACCAGTTTGGAATCGAATCTGCCTTTCTCCCTTGGCTCCTTCAACAAAACCATGCTCACTGTTCCCGATTAATCGGTCCCTATTTAAATGAAGCTTTATACTGGCCTTTAGAATGAATCCCAATAACTTGTTCATTGCTCAAAGTGGCCATAATTACTCAGATTATCGCTTCCTAACTGTTTAAACAATGATTTTTTATGTTAGCATCCTCAAATGCTCCAGCTCCACTCCTGTAGCCAGATAGTACTCAAAGCTTCTTCAATTTCCTCCCTCACTTCCTTCAACATCCAGGAATACATTTCATCTGGGTCTGGTCATTTATCCATTGTCAACAATGATAAACTCCTTAATACTTTCTCTTTTACTACTGTTATCCCATTCCATATTTCACACTCATTCACATTAACAACAATTTCATCATCATCTGTTGTGAAGAGGGTCACAAAATATTAATTAACCTGTATCTGTATCCTCTGCTTCCAAACGTGAATTACGTGAATTAGCTTATGTTCCCAGTGGCCCTATTTCAGCTTAGTTATTCTCTTGCTCTTTATGTACACAAAACATCTTTAGATTTTCTTTGCCAAATATTTTTATACCCTCTTTGCTTTCCTAATTTACCATTTAATTTCACTCCTATACTTTCTATACTCTACTGGGCTTCCAGCTGCATTAATCCCTCAGTGCTTGACATAAGCTTCTCCTTTCCTCTTTATCCTCCCCTCTACATACTTCCACGGGGCTCTAGGTTTAGCGGTTCCCCCGTTTTCTTTGAGAGAACAGTTTTACCCCGGACCCTTTAAATCTCCTTAAATGCATCCCATTGCTCAGAGACCAATTCATCTTTGAGAAGCCATTTCCAGTCCACTTTTGCTAAATCACTTCTGTTGAGTGCAGTTGGCCTTGCTCCAACTAATAACCCAGTGAAGCACTACAAATAATGTATTACAAATTACATAGGAACATGATTTAGGTTTACAAGAAATGCTCCAAGCCATAATAAAGTACTGTGCTCTGCTGCAGCTTTTGTACTCAGACAATTTTACACAGGTTTTAACTCTTTACTAACTGTAGCTTCAGCTCCATGCAATTTGCTCTACCTGATTCTGAACCCTGTCGTTGGTGCTTTCCCCACCCACCTCCTCCCACCCAACGGCTGAACTCAGCTGTCTAACTAATGAACTCTTGCCTCCATCCCTTCCCTTTCATCTTTTCCAAATAATCTCCTGTCAGCTGTTCAGCTGCCTCTCCAACCACACCTTCCTCCCGTAACATTTCATCTTTAGTTGCCCCTTGTTCTAAAATTTCTGCAGTTCTGTCTAACAGTTTACTCTTCTCCTGATCTTCTTGCACTAACTACTGCATTTTTGTCTATGTGCAGATAACCAAAGTTTTTAATTCATGTTTGACTTTTCCTGGCTGCGGGAGTTTGAGTTTCAACCTCTTTGACAGAGTTAAGCTCAGTGTAACAGCATGAACCCGTTCCCTTTTCAAAAGTCATTTCTCCCCACCCCCACCAAATTCCTACTGTAGCTTCTATGATTCCCAATCAGGACCTCACTCTGGCCCCCAGACAGCAGGTAGTTAACATTCACTCCCACTTTATCTTTATCCTTTTCCATAACTAGGCTCAATGCTACAGAATTTTGACACCACCACAAAACACTTCTCTCCCCCACCCCCACAACCCTACCTCCTTACCAACTTCATTCCCCAGAAGTGTTCTGCTCTTGTAGACTGAGGAACTCAGTACAGGGGCCACCCAAGGAAACGATCCAAGTCGAGACAAAAGTGCCAAGTACACGTAGATGAGAAAGATGTCATAGTGCACTGGATTGCTGCACAACATCCCCACTACAGACTCGCCTACCATTAGCACAATGCTGCACCACGAACCAGGCATCTCAAAACTCACCAAGGGCATGCCTGGGTCCAACATTGAAAGGAAGGTCAACAGCAGAAATATCACAGGAAGGGTGTCATTCCAAGTCACACACCTTCCACAGACCAGAGGTCACTCATAGCCAGACACAACAGAAAACATGACAGTAAAAACCTTAACTAAAGTGACAGAAGGACATGGCCCCACAACAGTGCAATGAAGCCAAGTCTATCATCATGTGTTCCACTAAGGGAGCTGTGCGTCACACCGTAACCCACAGCCACTAGATGATCAGTGTTGCACTGTTATCACAGACCCCAGCAGCTGCATGTCACTCCATGGGTGCAGACACACAGGACCATGCAGCATTGCAGCTGCACAGTTGTCAGAAGGAGCAGTGAATTGCATTATCACCACTGTAGCCACATCTGCAGAAAGAACAGGTCACTGTACCAACTGGCACCATGCAGTACCAGGGATAGATGGCTGTGCAGTGACCCACAAATTCAGAAATTTACCAAGTCTAACGTCCCAGCGTGCCATGAGAGAATGAAGGCTCTGTAACCAGACAGTCCGTGAAAACAGAACAAAGGGGAGAAGTGTATTTGTTGAAGTTTAACCGTGTCTTTTCTTCTCTAACCTCCCGTGGTTTTTGACCATCCACAAGGCTATAATGTTCACAACACAGTCATAAATACAGGCTCCACTGTCAGATGATGTTGAGTTGAAAAGCTTCAGAGAAAAGGCTTCACTTAAGTAAACAAAGTCTGTTACTGTCCAGCCCTTGTGTCTGAGGGACTTGTTTATTTGCACACAGCATTTCATGTCAATATACAGTTAACTGGCTTCAACAACAGCACAGCTGGAGAAGTTTTGAAATCTGTATTTTTCCACCTGAATGGTAACCCCATTGTGAACATGTAATTAAAATGGAATCGTCTGCCCATCTGAAAACTCACAGTAAGGGTTGAAATTATGTTTGACCACGTGGAATGCAAGTCACAATTGTGAATCTGTACATATTAAAGAGCTAAAGCACAACTTGCTCGGGGTCAAAAGTGGAAGAGAAGGAGTGTGAAACCTGAAATTTAAGCACAAGCTACAATTTCAGTTGTGAATGGCCAATGTGGCTTTACCTTAAGACAAAGATATCTCAGCCACAAGGGTACTGGAGTTGGGGAAGGGTGATCTGATCAATCACCAGAAGATTGATCAGACCCTTCCCACCCAATCAAAGTGGGCATGAGAATACATGGAACTCAGCTCGAAGCCTTGGGGAGTGAAGAGGAAAGCAACGACAACCTAGTGTCAGTGGTCACACTGTTATTGGGATTTCTCATCTTCGAGTATGATTCTACACTCGAGGCCATGCATCACCCCATCACCACAGTTGCAGCGAGTGGATTAACATTACGTTTACTGCAGCTGGGCATATTACTTGGCATATCCCCATTGGGGGAGTAGGGGCTCTCTTCCTTGTCAGCAAGGTGCCAGCCTAAGTTAACAGTCTCTGTGCACTACACAACTCCAGGTTGCCTGGAGAGAACATGAACAAAGGAACGTAAAAGCAGAGAAATACAGAGCTACCCGAGTCTCTCGAATTCTACCACTCACTCGATCTGTACCAGAACCGACCACTTCTGCTACAGGTCACCCATCTGTTACATTGGCTCTGTTTAACAATGCCTGACCTACTGAGCAGTTTTCTCTTCCTCTACCACCCCCGCCTTTCTCTTTTCCCCTATCTCATAGCCTTTATGTTTCTTTGTTCATGTTCTCTTCAACTGCCCTCATGAACCTATCAACCAGATGGCTTCAGCAGCAGCTTATCCCCACAGCAACCCTGACCTCACTCTATCAAAGATGTACCCTACGTCCTATCCATCCTCAATCTGAGATGCCACCCTGGAGGGAAGATGCTGTTGAACTTTCCTTTGGGTTTCCATCCACAGACTGGAGAAAGAGGGAGGCAGGGGTGGGTGAAGTGGAGAGGGGAAGGGGTGGGTAGTGATGCACACCTGCTTGTGACTGTGGTGATGGTTTGATGCACAGCTTCCCCTGACCAAGGTATGCAGGTGCAGGGCAGCAGAGGTTCTACCCGTGCTGTTAGCAAGGATCTTGGCTTAAAGAGAGAGAGACAGACAGGCACCCACCTGACAGGACTCTCCTTGTAGGACGGTGCGCCAATGGTGACAGAGCCCCCACTGCTGCTCGAGGCGTCGTCGTCATCCTGGTAATAACCACTCGTGGCAAGACGTATGCTGCGGCGGGACATCCTCGACAGAGCACAACCCGGATCCCGATCCAGGCAGCGCAAGCCGCTGACACTAACTGAAAGTAAAGAGAAACACAATGTGAGTGTCCATCCGGAGAGGGGACTGAAGCATGGGATGGCCCATCACCCTGCTCGCTAGCTGGGGTGGGGGAAGCTTCTCACACAAGAGGTGGGGGTGGGAGCCAATCAAATTCCTGCTAGGAGCGGGGGGCAGCCTGTGTCCCGAGGAGCCAGGGTGGGGCCCTATGCAGAATAGCCCCACATACCGCTGGGTGAGTGGGGTGGGACCCATGCCGTGGTCCCACACGTGCTCCCAGCAACGACCACGTGCCTCCCATGCGATGGCACTCACAGCTCCCAGCGGTAGTGGGGCATTGTGGTGAAGCTGCCCGATGGCTGACAGTTCAAATCCTCACCATCCCACTCCCGCACTGTGCTGCAGCCCCAGCACTACAGCAGCTCCAATGATGGACAGTCAACGGGGACCAGGTCTGTCAGCACTGGGAGAAACGTCCCCGTGTCTTGGTCCAGCAGCAACCACTGGTGTTGTACTGTTCACCATGGACAGCTCATGTCCATGGTGAGCAGTACAACACCAGGTCTCTTATGACTACCTTAACTTCACCTCCACACTGCTCCCTGCACAGTCTCCATTCTGATCTGCAGTTTCTCCAGCTTCATTGTATCTGCTCTGATGAAGAGACATTCTGCTCAAGTTCCCTGAGATGATTACGTTCTTCCTGAACCTTGGCTTCATAGACTGATCCCTTGACCACAACTCATCCATTTTCCACATGTCTACTCTGCTCCAGAACAGGGTTCTCCCGGTCTTCTTCTACCACCCCATCAGCCTCCCCATTCCCTGGTGGTGTAGTGTACCATGAAAGTCATCTCAGGTTACAACAGAATCAGGATGAACTGGGAAAGAGGGCAAAAGAATGGCAGATGGAACTTAACTCAGACAAGTGCAAGGTGTTACATTTTGGCAAGACAAGACAGGGCAGGACATACACAGTGAATATCAGCGCCTTGACGAGTGTTGTAGAACAGAGAGACCTAGGGATACAAGTACATAGTTCCTTGAAAGTGGCATCATAGATAGGTAGGGTCATGAAGAAGGCTCATAAACACACTTGCCTTCATCAGACGGGATACTTGAGTACACGAATTGGTATGTCATGTTACAGCTGTTCAAGACCTTGGTGAGACCGCACTTGGAGTATTGTGTGCAGTTCTGGTCACCTTACTATAGGAAGGATGTGATTAAGCTAGAGAGGGTGCAGAAAAACTTCTCAAGGATGTTTGCCAGGCTTAAGTTATAAGGAGAGACTGGATAGGCTTGGACTGTTTTCCCTGGAGCAAAGGCAGCTAAGGGGTGACGTTATAGAGGTTAATGAAATCTTGGGTGTAGAGAAGGTGGATGCACCAATCTAAGAGCCTCTTAAACACCTCTATCATAGTTGCCTTCACTACCTCCCCTGGCAGCACATTCGAGGCACCCACCACCCTGTGGAAAATAAAACATCCTCCCCTCGCATTAGACATTTCAACCCTGAGGAAAAAGATACCAACAGTCTATTCCATCTATGCCTCTCAATCTTATAAGCTTCTTTCTTTTACAATCTTTTTATTAGTTTCCAAATTAATACAGATTAATATATAATATCGATGACTGTACATGTAATACAGAGATCAAGAGAACAATCATGGCATAGATAATCAGAAAGAATAATAAAATATAAAAAAAATCTTTAGATCTCACTCTCTTAGTAGAATATAATATAAAAGAAAGAAAAAATCCCCAAATCAATAAAAAAAAATTGTAAATAATCTCTCTTTTTCAATCTTTTTTAGTTTTCAAATTAATACAAAAAAATTGTAAATAATCAAACCAAACTAAAAAGAAAATTTCAAAGACAAAAAAAACTGGACAAATTTCTCAATAGAAACAGCAATATTATGTCGTCAACTCCGTTCCTCTAAATTGAAAAGTTATTGAAAAGGGATCTATATCATATGAAAGTATTGCATATATGGACTCCAAATGTCTTCAAATTTAAGTGAAGGATCAACAGTACCACTCCTAATTTTTTCCAAGTTTAAACATGATATAGTTTGAGAGAACCATTGAAAAGTACTAGGGGGTATTGGATCCTTCCATTTAAGCAAAATGGATCGCTTGGCCATTAATGCATAAACTTCTATCAGGTCTCCCCCTCAGCCTCTGCCGCTCCAGAGAAAACAACCCACGTTTGTCCAATCTCTCCTTATAGCTCATACTCTCTAATCCAGGCAGCATCTTTGTTAACCTCTCCTGCGCCCTCGCCACAGCCTCCATATCCTTCCTGTAATCTGGCAACTAGAACTGAATGCAATACTCCAGATGCGGCCTAACCAGAGTTTTACAAAGCTGCAACATAACTTCCTGACTCTTGAACTCAATGCCTTTACTAATAAAGGCAAGCATGCCATATGCCTTCTTTACCACCCTATTAACCTGTGCAGCCACTTTCAGGGAGCTATGGACTTGGACCCTAAGATCCCTCTGTACATCAACACTGTTAAGAATCTTGCCATTAACAGCATACTGTCTCTTCACATTTGATCTCCCAAAGTGCAACACCTCACACTTGGCCAGATTAAACTCAATCTGCCATTTCTCTACCCATATCTGCAACTAATCTATAACTAGCTCTATCCTTTGGCAATCTTCTGCACTTTTAAAATGTTGGATGAAAATGTAGATGGGTGGGTTAGTAATTACACCGTTTAAAAGACATTTGGACAGTTACATGGATAGGAAAGGCTTAGAGGAATATGGGCCAAACACAGGCAAAAGGGACTAGCTCAGAAAGGCACCTTGGATGGCATGGATGTTGGGCCGAAGGGCTTGTTTCCGTGCTCTATGACTCTTATGATGGAGGGTCACTGACCTGAAATGTCATGTCTGTTCCCCTCTGCACAGAATGCTGTCTGACCTGCTGAGTACACACAGTACTTGCTGTTTTCATTTCAGACTCCCAACATCCACACGTCTTTCCTTTTCAACCAGAGGCTGCCAACCATGGCCAGCCCCAACGAGAACACTACTTCCACTCAGAGTATGAGCTTATACAACAAGCAACAGATAAAATCTTATAGAATGTTAGCCACAGGCCACGTGACAACAAACAAAGCCACCCACAAAACTACTGTTCGCAGGAATTTATACTGTGGAAATTCTTTTCAGAGAACCCCACCAACCATTCTCTTCCTCACCATTGCCCTCACCTGCTCGGATTGGATGACAGGTCCTGAGCATTATGTGGGGTCATCATCAAAAAATGGGCATTTTCAGCAGGGTTAGAGCAGCCAAGCCTCTGGATACAACATATGGTGGGTCAACAGTGGGCCTGTAATTTAGCTATACCCAGTATCTGTGCCCGCTTCTTGAAAAGGGTTATGCAATTTACCAACACCTCGCCAGCTCTCCCCCCATTGGCTGGGAATACACTGCACCCAGTATTTCTCCAGTTTCTTTGGGAAGTTCACTGGATCTGCTCCCAGCTCCACTCCTGAAAAAATCCTACTAAGAATGAGGAAAACTGCACGTACAGCTGATGTTTCCAATCATTTTAAACCTGTGACCTCAAGGTACTGGCCCTTTCACCACCAGACAATTTCTCCTCACTTTCTTTACGTTGACCCTTTGTGATTTTACACAAGTCTCCCCCAGCTTGCCCTTGTGGCTTTTCGGGTTCACTCACTCCTGAAATCCTTCACCTCTGTTTAGTCTCTGCTCCCTCTCACTGGCCTTTTGACGATGAGGTATCCTGAATGGGACACAACATTCCCACCCAGATTTTATAACCCACTTGCTTTAGATCCCATATGCTTTTCTAAAATAGAGAACCAAGGCTTCCTCAACAGTCTAACCACCTTTGTGTTCTGTGCCCACGTGTCTCTCTGGTCTTAACAGCCCTTGAAATTTGTACTTCTTGTCTACACTACTTACTGAGTTTACTACTTCATGCAAATCAAAATTCAAAGTGCTTAATACGCAGGTTACTAATACATTCCAGAAAAAGCTAGCACTAACATCATCCTCAGAAACACTATTTATTTTCCCAGTTGTACTGAAAACATCCTCTCACCACTTCTCTCTGCATTCTGTCTCCTGGTCAATGTTGTATCAACACTGCTACTGCCCTCAATACCAAGAATTTGCTAACAATTCTATTATGTAGAAGTCTAACACACCATATATGCATCATCACCAGGATACATGAACCTAGTCTCCTTCAAAAGAATTTGTTCATAAGAGTCATAGATTTAAACAACATGGAAACAGGCCCTTCGGCCCAACATGTCCATGCCAACCAAGTTGCCTACCTGAGCTAATCCCATTTCCCCATGTTTAGCACACATCGTTCTAAACCTTTCCTATCCATGTACCTGTCCAAATGTCTTTTAGATGTTGCAATTGTTCCCACCTCTCCCACTCCGTCTGGCATCTTGTTCCACGTACCACCACTCTCTGTGTGGGAAAAACTTGCCCCTCAGGTCTCCTTTAACTCTTTCCCCTCTTACCTTAAACCCATGCCTTCTAGTTCTAGACTCCCCTACCCAAGGAAAATCTCTGCCCCTCAAGATTTCATAAACGTCTATAATATCACCCTTCAGCCTCCTACTCTCCAGGGAAAAAGTCCAAGTCTATCCTGTCTCTCCTTATAACTCAAGCCCTCCACTCCTAGCAACATCCTCATGAAGATTTTCTGCACTCTCTAGCTTAGTCACTCACATTCCTCCTATGGTACAGTGACCAGAACTGCACACAATACTCTAAGTGCTGTCTCACCAGCAACTTGTACAGCTGTAACAACTCTTGTACTCGATGCCCTGAACGATGAAGGCAAGCATGCCATTCACCTTCTTCATCACCCTGTCTACCTTCGTCACCACTTTCAGAAATCATGTACTTATACCCCTAGGTCTCTCTGTTCTATAACATTCCCCAGGATCCTATGATTCATTACGTCCTGCTCTGGTTTAACTTCCCAAAATTCATCACTTCGCACTTGTCAGAGTTAAATTCGATCTGCCATTCCTTTGCCCACTTTCCAGTTGATCCCGATCCTGTTGTAACCTTAAACAACCTTCTTCACTGTCCACTACACCACCAAATTTGGTGTCATCCACAAACTTACTAATCAAGTCACGTATTTTCTCATCCAAGTCATTAATATAAACGACAAGCAACAGGGGACCTGATCCTTGCAGCACACCACTGCTCATCAACCTTGTTAAATGATGGGCCATCAGACATGATGGGCCAAATGGCCTCCCCCTGAACTGGATACTCCTATCAATGATTCCCAAAAAGCCAGGAGAGAAATGGAGACATTTTTTCCAATTGTGATCCAAAGTTAAAGTCCCAACCTTGTCTTTGGTAAATTCACTTGTTTTCCCAAATTTATTTTATCACAAGTTATCATCTTTAACAGTTTCCCTCCCCACCACTGACAGTTCAGTTAACCTCTTGCAATATGTAATCCGACTCACCTGGTACCACCCCTGTATCCAAGGATAAGTGAAGTTTGCAACCAGATGCCACTACAGCACAAGGAGAGTATGGTTACAGAACTCCTGCAGCTTGAGGCACCTTAAGGGCCACAACACTACAAACCAGCAGACAGCATCAATTCATCATGGTCACACCAGGTCCGAGACACTGGGACCAGTTCACTCAAAGTAAAACAAGAGGGCGGGGACACGAATCTGGGATTAATTCAGGGCCATAAACAGAGTGAAGGTTTCAAACTGCTTTCACAAAACAGCAGAAGACATGATGGGCCAAACAGCCTCTTCCTAAACTAGATACTCCTATCAATGATTCCCAAAAAGCCAGGAGAGAATTGGGGACATTTTTCCCACTTATGGTCCATACTTAAAGTCCCAAATAAGGTACAGAAAATCCTCGCAGCTATAATACATCTTAATCCTTGTAATACTGTCTATTATTAGCGTCTCCAACAATACCTCCTCACACTTAACGGTGAAGTGCCCCCATGTCTGATGGGACTCCTGTGAGTTTATACCGAAGGCGAGGAGTGCGGGTGATTTCCACCCACAGAGCCCCAGGATAAGCAGTCACCTGTCCGGGCTCTGTTCGGATGCCGCCAGCATCAAGAGCCGCCTGCCAGCGAGCCGACCGTCCCGCCGGGGAGGCAGAGACCGAGGAGGTGCGCCGAACGGAAATGAGTTGCAACCTCCCCAACTGGCACCAGAAAATAACGGTGTCTGGCGGCAGGCCTCCCTCGGGGCCCGGCAGCACGGCGCAGCCGCTTCAAACACACACGGACCGGGATGCACGGCTCCTCATCACCTCCGGAACCACACCGACCACCCCGCCGCCTCAGGTGAGCTCCGGCCCGGCCGCAACACTACAACTGCAACACCGCCTTCCGTCCAATCAGCCGTCGCCCGTCGCGCAACGAGCCGGCCAGTTCTCCGCATCTATTGGACAATCGTCCGTCAATCAAAGACATTCTGTTTTCTTATTGGCTGCCGTATTCAAAAGCCACATTGTGTCTGTTAAAGCGGCGGTTCGGCCGGCAGGAATTTAAAGAGACAGGTACCCACTGACCTGTGCCCTGTGGACAGTGGAAGAGCCTTGGGCTGGAAGGACTTAAATCAAACGGGGGAGAGTTATTGGATCGGAACGAAAAGCAGAGATCTGCCTAAATTTTCCGCGTAACTTGCCGCTGTAATTGGTGCTGCAGGGTGGGATTCTCGACAACACCCATCTACAATCATGGAACCATTGGGCCTATTTGCTCTTTCAAAGCGCAACGCTCCCTTTGTTTGCCCAAATTTCCTTCAGTTTCCCCCCTTTAACTATTAACCCGTTCCCTTATAGATCTGTATCCACGAGCCCGTCAAGCTGGCTATTCAAGTGCTTGTCACTGGTGTAAAAAGTATTTCCCCTTGTCTTTATTTCTTTATCCAGCCACCTTAAATCAATACCTTCTGGTTGTCAAAACTTCAGCCACTGGAAATGGTTTCTCTTTATTTAAATCCTTCACAGTTTTGAAATCTCCTCAGCTCCAAGAAAGCAAGCTCACCTTCCCTTGCCCAGCCACATACACATAATTCCTCATCTCTGGAGTGGAGTGTTCCAGTAAATCCTTTTGGGCTCTCCAAAACCTTATCATCCTTCTGAACTTGGTGTGTCCAGAAATGCACACATTACTCAACATAGAATTCAATACTTTATAGATGTTTACTATAACCTCCTGGCTCTGTACTCAGAGATTCATTATGCTGTATGGTTTACGAAATGCTTTGTTAACCACCCGGGTCACCTTTAATCTTCTCCCTTATTGGGACATCTTTGATGTTTAAAAGCCAAGCCTGTCCTTAAGGTTCCCACAGCCATGCATCATTTGACAGAGCAATACTGATCAGTTGATAACATAGGTAGTGCAATGGCAGACAATAGATGTGAGGTGATGTTTTGGAAGGACTAATATGGTAAGGACATACACAATGAATGGTAGAACCCTAGAGAGTTTTGAGAAACAGGAACCTCAACAAGTCCAAGGATCCCTGAAGGTGGCAGCATGGGTAGATGAGGTGGTGAAGAAGGTATATGGGATTTTTGCCTTCATTATCCAGGGAATAGAATATACAAACAGGGAGATTATGGTATAACTTTAACAAAACATTGTCTAGGCAACAAATACAGTACTGTGTAGAGTTCTGGTCACTTAGGTATTGGTATTGGTTTATTATTGTCACGTACTGAGGTACAGTGAAAAACTTGTCTTGCATATCATTCGTACAGATCAATTCATTACACATTGAGTTACATTGAGTTAGTACAGAGTGCATTGTGTATAAGATAACTGGAAATGTAAGGGTTAACAACTGGAAATGTAAGGATTGATAGTGTGCGGTTATATATGAGGTAGTACAGGTAAAAAACAATAACAGAGTAAAGTGTCATAGCTACAGGGAAGTGCATTGCAGGTAGACAATAAGGTGCAAGGTCATAACAAAGGTAGATTATGAGGTCAAGAGTCCACCTATAGGAAGAGTGTGATTGCACTGGAGAGAGGGTGCAGAGGAGATTCACCAGGATGTTGCCTGTGATGGAGTGTTTCAGTTATCAGGAAGGACTGGATAGGCTGGGTTTGTTTTCCTTGGAGAGGAAGAGTCTGAGGGGGGACCTGATAGAGGTGTACAAAATTATGAGAGGTATAGATGAAGTAGATAATGAAACGCTGAGTTCCTCCTGTGCTTTTGTGTGTTGCTCTAGATACTGAGAAACTATTCCCTATAGAAGAGGTGTCTATGATCAGAGGGCATAGGCTTAAGGTAAGGGATAGCAGATTCAGAGGAAGATGAGGAGGAGATTTTTCACTCAGACAGTGGTTGAAATCTGGAAAGCATTACCTAACAGGATGGTGGAGTTAGAGACCCTCACACCATTTAACAAGTTTCAATGAGCAAGAAGGCACAGGCTGAGTGCTGGAAAATAGGATTAATGGTGTTTAATGGCTGGCATGGATGTGGTGGGCCAAAGGGCCTGTTTCCACACTGTATGACTCTGACTTCACAAGTTTCTGCAGTGAATTTTATCTGCCGTGCATCCTCCCATTCCTATCAGCCTTTCACTATCTTCTATACTGTTTACCACACTTCCAGGTTTTGTGTGATCTGCACGTTTTCAAATTCTGCCCAACGTCCCAAGGTCCCTCCCATATATCACAACATCCATTTGCCATGGTATTGAAGCTTGAGCTCTCCATTAGCCTCCCTCTGGTCCAAGACACACTCATTCATCACCACAGCCTCCTGTCTCCCTGCTGAGTCTGTCTCTGTGCTCAGAGAGTCATAGAGTCGTCCTGCACGGAAACAGGCCCTTCAGCCCACTGAGTCTGTGCTGACTGTCAACCACCCATTTACACTGACCCTACATTAACCCAATTTTCTATTCTCCCCACATTCTCATCAACTCCCCCCGGATTCTACCCCTCACCTACACACTAGAGACAATCTATGGTGACCAATTAACCAAACAATCGGCACGTTATTGGGATGTGGAAGGAAACTGGGACACCCGATGAAAACTCATGCAGTCACAGAGAGAACGTGCAAACTCCACACAGACAGCACCGGAGGTCAGGATTGAACTGTGAGGCAGTGGCTCTACCAGCTGTGCCACTGTGCTGTTACTGTTCCTGTTGTCTCTCGGGCTTCCATATTACTGATAAGGACTAAAGACACTTCATCAAACACATTTTGAAAACCTTCCTGTTTCTTTATGAATATAAAGCAAAGTTTTTTGGTCAAATATGATATGCACTTAACAAATGTGTCTCTCTTTTGTTACTCCTCCCATGTCTAAGTGGCTATTAATTTACTTCAAGATTATTGTTTCAAAAAGTTACCCCACTGGTTCACCAGCAGTGAACACCATAGCCTCCAACTCTCAGACTTATCTCTCACTCTCCTTTCATGAACAGGGTTCTAACAGATGCAAACTCTCCAGGCCCCTGGCACTATCTTTGTATCCAAAGAAGGCTGGAAGATGTGGGTGCACCTGTGTAACTTCCACTCCCACTGTAACACACATCCAGGCTGGGCAATGTCTGTTCTAAGTGCTGTCGCTATGTCAAGTTCTTTCTCTTTAGCTATTTTAATCTCATTTTAACCACCATAGCTTTGGTAAAATTTGGTTGGCAAAGTTCTCATTTAACACGGTAACCATACCAGCTGCCTCCACCAACTGATCTCAGTTTTGGTGCCTAACTGGCTGCACCACTGACCGCTCTGACATCCCTTGTACTGTCAATATTCCTGCTAAGGTCCTCGGCATTCTCAGCTTCATCCTGTCTCTTAGCCTCTCTTTTACTTTCCTTCTAACCTTGTCTGTATATTTATATCCTCATTCTCTCCTTATTTATCCAGTTGAACTCTGCCACTCTCTCTCTCTCCTTGTCTCTCCCTACCCTTCTCTCACCCCTCTCTCTCTTTCCCTCCCCTCTCTCCCCCTCTCTCTTTCTCTCTCCCCTATCTCTCCCCCTTTCTTTCTCTCTCCCTCACTCTCCATCTTTCTACCTCTCTCTCCTTCCCTCTCTCCTTCTTCTTTCTCCTCTTTCTCCCTCTCTCTTTCACTCTCTTCTCCCTCTGCCCCTCTCTCCCCCCCCCCTTTCTCTCTGATGTAGAATTGCTGCTACACAATGCATTAGCACATCAAAAAAAGGCAAAAATCCCATTTCAAGGCACAATTTACCAGGCCTCCAACCTCCTCAATTTGCTGACACACAAATTGATCCAGTTCGTTCTAGATTGCTTCCATACTTATCGAAACCTTCGAATACAGTAATCATTATTCCCAAGACTCTCTCTCATTGGACATTCTCCACTTAAATCAGAACGTTCCCAGGAATGAGTCCAACAGTTCCCTCTGGTTGGGAACACGGTAGTCAATCTCTTGTCCGCACTTCCCAATTCTTCCCCTTCTTCCCTTAATGCAATTGGTCAAATTATGGCAAAACTCACTTATAGTCACAGATCCCAACTGCTGAATCAGTAAAAATTAAGATTCCTGAGAGATTGTGGGTTTCTTCAGGTCTTTGGTACCTCCTGTTGGATGACTCTCGTTATCTGCTGCTCAGCTCATTCTATCATATCTAATTCCACCCGTAGTTTGACCAAGTTACCTGAAGCAACAATGGAAATGCAAATTGTGAGCCACATCTGACATCACAGTTGCAGAGTGACAGCACAAAGCAACTCAACTCAGATTCCTTCAGCTGCACAAGTAATGAACCTTGTGCAAGTACTAGAAATCCTTGTTCAGGACAGGATGTGTTCTTTAACCTGTGAGCTACCCATCCGACCTCAGAGAAAACTATTACATATCCTTCAGGTTGGGCCCTTGCTACAACCTGACTCTCCAAGTCCCCGTTGATTCTCACCAATTTTTATGAATGCACCATAGAAAGAATCCTATCCGGATGCATCACAGCTCGGTATGGCAACTGCTCTTCCCGTGACAGCAAGAAACTACAGAGAGTTGTGGACACAGCTCAACACATCACAGAAACCAGCCTCCCCTCCATGGACTCAGTCTATACTTCTGGCTGCCTCGGTAAAGGAGCCAACATAATCAAAGACCCCCACCCACCCTGGACATTCTCTCCTCCCCCCTCCCAATGGGCATAAGACACAAAAGTCTGAAAGCACGTACCACCAGGCTCAAGGACAGCTTCTATCCTGCTGTTCTAAGACTACTGAACAGTTCCCTAGCATGTTAAGATGGACTCTTGACCTCACAATCTACCTTGTTATGACCTTGCACCCTATTGTCTGCCTGCACCGCACTTTCCCTGTAACTGTAATATTTTATTCTGCATTCTGTCATTGTTTTCCCTTGTACTACCTCAATGTACTGACGTTGTGAAATGATCTGTATGGATGGCAAACGAAACAAAGTTTTTCACTGTACTTTGGTACATGTGACAATATTAAACCAATTTACCAAATGTCTAAAGATCTCAACCACCTGGAAATTCCTCAGTGCCTGGAAAGGCATGTTACATGTGTGATATATAGTGGACCAACAAATACATTGTACAACAGGTCATTCATGTAGAAATCTATCGTCCAACAGGTCCGAGGCACCATGTGTAACCTGCAAGGCCACATGATCACCACATCCTTCATTCTCTCCATCACGGAGTGAGCAGAGGAAGGAAGGCTATGGTTCTGGGGCTGTGGGTAGCGGGGTGGGAGTCTCAAAGAAGGAAAGTCCAGGGTGGAGCCGGATCCTGGTAACTGGGAGGGGGTTGTTAGGTGGAATGGGCTAGAGACGTGAGCAGTTGCTTGTCACATCAAGATAGTGACAAGCCCCTGGGATTAAAAAGCTACATGAGTAGAAATTGGCTCAGAGGAAGAAAGTACAAAGTGGTGGTAAGTATTTATTCTTCAGATGGAGAACTGTAGACCTAAAACCCTGGTTAGGCCACAGCAGGTGAGGGATTCCATCTCCATTAGACCGGAGAAGCCGGGGTTATTGATCAGAGAGTCGTGGACAGATATTGCCCAATGGTCAGTGTCTATTACACAAGGGTGTCTCGAGCGACCGATTGGGGGGAACAGAGGTGGTCGTAACGGACTGCAGGAGGACCCTGATAAGCTGGGAGAATGGGCAGACAAGTGGCAGGTGGAACTTAATATAGAAAATGTGGACATGTTGATGCAGCAGTTCCTGCTACTGCCTCGATCCTGAGTTCAACCCTGGTTTTGGGTGTGTCTGTTTAGAATTTGCATATTCTCCCTGTGGTTTTCCACCAGGTGCTCTAGTTTCCTCCCATGTCCAACTGACATGCCAGTAGGTTAACTGGCTGCTGTAAATTACCCTTAGTGTGGCAATTATTGATGGGCGCGTGGGAGGGAATAAACTTCAGGGCTGAACAGGAATGGGATTAATCTGCTGAAAACTGGCATGGATCCATTGGGCCTAATGGCCTCTTCTGTACTTAATAAGTGAGATGATATACATTGACAGAAGGACCAGGAACACAATATAAATACAAATTTTTATAAGGTGTTCAGTGACTCCTTGAAGGGCAGGGTATGCTGAGTGAGTTGGTTGGTAAAGCAAGTGAGATCCTGGTATTCCGAACAAGAAGCAGAGTACAAGAGCAGGGAGCTGAACCTGCATAAAACAGGTTAGAGCTCAACTGGAGTATTGCATCTGGTTCTGGTCACCACCCCTTAGAAATTGTGAAGGTCCCGGAGAGGGTGCAGAAGAGATTTACTTCAACATCTCCAGGGTGAAGGAGTCCAGTTCTGTTAGAATGGAGAAGCTGGGGTTGTTGTGGACACAGCTCAGCACATCACGGAATCTAGCCTCCCCTCCATGGACTCTGTCTACACTTCTCGCTGCTTTGGTAAAGCAGCCAGCATAATCAAAGACCCCCACCCACCCGGGACATTCTCTCTTCTCCCCTCTCCCATCAGGCAGAAGATACAAAAGCCTGAAAGCACGTACCACCAGGCTCAAGGACAGCTTCTATCCTGTTGTTATAAGACTATTGAACGGTTCCCTAGACTTTTGACCTCACAATCTACCTCGTTATGACCTTGCACCTATTGTATGGCTGCTGTTACGAGCCCTAGGTTGCTACTTGGTGAGTGTCCCTTTAAGGCACCAGAACGGTGAATGCCCTTGCTTCCAGCAGTTACTGACTCTTCTGCTGTGCAATCAAAGGAAGACTTCACCGCAGCCCTCAGTGGAGGTGTCGAGTTTCTTTCCATTTCTGAACTAGTAACTAGCTTCGGACTGGGGCACAGACTGCTGGGGGGGGGGCTCGCTCTCTCAGGGGAGAAGAGATGAGAGAGACGTGAGAGTTGGTAGCACTGACTGTATCTATGGGTGAAGCCCATTAGTTGTGTGACTGTCATTTTGCAATCCATACATGGATTTTTGGAGCAATCAGTGGCGTCCACTTTGTCGCTAACCTGTACCAGGAATCAGGTATATCTGTGAGTGGCCACGTATCGAGTGTCCTCGGTGTGGCAGATACTTTGGAACAAAGCAACGGAGATCTTCGGCGACTGTGGCATCGTATTGGTTCCAACGTGGAACTTGTGAAATTTGTAAACTCCTTCTCTCTACATTCTAGCGTGGTTTTCAGAAGCCTTTGCTCATCGTTTTGCTTCGTGACTGGCTGAACTGAACTGGTTTGCCATCGTAAAACTTTGAGAACTGTTCCTAGACTTGGCCGTTTGGGAACTAGCCACACACACACTTCGGTTTATTTCAGTCAATGTCTGATATCTAATGGTTTTTATTACAAGTAGTTGTTAATAAATAGGTTTTAACATTGAAACCTTGCTCGTTGTGTTTCTATTGCTGCTGGTACGTAACATTGCACTGCTGTGACACCTTACTCTGCATTCTGTATTGTTTTACCCTGTACTACCTCAGTGCACTGTGTAATGAATTGATTTGTATCAACGGTATGCAAGACAAGTTTTTCACTGTACCTCGGTACAAGTGACAATAATAAACCAATACCAATTCATCATTGAGTCACAGAGAGATGCAGCACTAAACAGGCCCTTCAGTCCACAGAGTCTGTGCTGACCATCAACCACCCATTTACACTAATCCTATCTTCACCCATTTTATGCCCCCAACACTATCAACTCCCCCCAGATTCTGCCACTCACCCCACACACTGGTGGCAACTTACAGCAGCCAATTAACCTTCCAATCCACATGTCTTTGGGATGTGGGAGGAACCTGGAGCACCAAGAGGAAACCCACACAGTCACAGGGAGAACGCGTCTCCAATCAGACAGCACCCTAGGGCAGGATCGAACTGGAGTCTCTGGCACTGTGAGGCAGCAGCTGCATTAGCTGCAGCACTGAGCTGCCCAATGTCCTGGCAAGGGTACAAGAGATATTTCCTTCAACAGCTCCAGAGTGAGGGACTCTGGCTCCTCTAAAGTGGAAAAGCCAGGATTGCAGCACAGTAGCACAGTTAGCAGAGCCACTGCCTCACAGCTCCAGAGACCCCGGTTTGATCCAGACCTCTAGTGCTGTATGCGTGTAGTTTGCACGTTCTCCCTGTGACCACGTGGATTTCCTCCAGGCTGCTCCAGCTTCCTCCCACCCCAACGATGTGCAAGTTGATGGGTCAATTGGCCGCTGTAAATTGCCTCTAGTGTGTGGGTGAGGGGTAGAATCTGGGGGGAGTTGATGAGAATGTGGGGAGAATAAAATGGGATTAATGTAAGATTATTGTAAAAGGGTGGTTGGTGGTCAGCATGGATTCAGTGGGCTGAAAGGCCTGTTTCTGCTGCACCTCTCTATGACTCTATGACTCTGCTTCCCTAGCAGCAGAGAGAGAGGTACGAGGAGATTTGATGGAGGTGGCAAGATTGTGACTGTTTTCGAGAGGGTGGGTAGGTGGAAGCTGTTCTTACTGGCAGATGGTTCATGGACCAGGAGACACAGACTTAAGACTTGGGGCAAATACGGCAAAGGGAGTGTGAGGAAAAAAGTTTACTCAGAGAATGGGTATAACCTGGAACGTTACATCAAACGAAGTGGGAGTGTGATAAGGATCACGCAAGGAGGCAGAGCGTAGATTTGACAAGGCGCATGGGAGGAATGCAAGGCTAGGTTGCATCTAACTTAATGTAAGGAATCTGACTAGTCAGGCAGACGAGGGCTTTGATCAGCACATGGGAAAACGATACTGCTGCTTTTACAGAGACATGGTTGAAAGAAGGGCAGGACTGGAATCTCAACAATCCAGGGTATAGAACCTACAGGCATCACTGGGGAGGAGGGTTGTGGAATATAACAGGAGGGGGTATTGCTTTATTGCTCAAGGACCCCATTCCTGTGATAATGAGGGAGGATATTCTAAAGGCTCTTGGGTAGAACTTAGGGACAAAAAAAGGGCAACACTTTGCCCTCAGTTCCTGTAATTTTAAATGTTCAGTTTGTTATGGAGGACGACTGGAAATTAAGGTCCTGAATTGCAGGAAGGTCAATTTCAATGTGGTAATGACCTGGTGAAAATATACTGGGTGCAACTACTTGCAGGTCTAAGGTGACTAGTGGGAGTCATTCAAAAGTGAAATAGAGTTCAGGGCCAACAAGTTCCCATAAGGGTGGATGGCAAGTCCAAAGTGGACAGTACGATAAGATGGACTCTTGACCTCACAATCTACCTCGTCATGGCCTTGCACCTTATTGTCTGCCTGCACTGCACTTTCTCTGTAACTGTGACACTTTATTCTGCATTCTGCTATTGCTTTCCCCTTGAACTACCTCGATGCACTGTTGTGGTGATCTATATGGATGGCATGCAGTTTTCACTGTAGCTCAGTACATGTGGCAATAATAAACCAATTTTTAATTACCAAGGAACCCTGGATGTCAAGGGATATTGAGGGCCAGATGAAAGAAAAAGAAGAGTGAGAGCAATGATTAGAGAACTTAAAACAGGTGGGGACCTGCAGGTGTATAGAAAATAGAGGGGAGAAGATACTTAAAAATATAACTAAGAGGGTGAAGAGAGGGCATGAAATAGCTCTGGTGGGCAAGGTGAAGGAAAATTGCAAAGCATTTTATGTATATTAAGGGCAAGAGTGTAACCAGGCAAATAGTGGGGTCTATTAGGGACCATAGTGGCAGTCAGTGCATGGAACCAAAGGAAATGGCTGAGGTTTTAAACGAGTGCTTCTCATCTCTATTCACTAAGGAGAAGGATGCTGTAGTGGAGAATTCAGGGATCGTACGGAATTCTGGAAAAAATTAATATTGAAAAGGAAGCGATATTTGCCGGCCACAGGATGACTGGAGGATAGTGAATGTAGCACCTTTATTCAAGAAGGTTAGCAGGGATGAGTCAGGTAATTACAGTCTAACAGCAGTGATAAGGAGCCATTGGAACAAGTTCTGGGGGACAGGATCAAGCTACACTTGGAAAGGTAGGAGTTGATCAGGGCATAGTCAGCACGGATTTGCTAAGGGGAGAGCCTGTCTGACTAATTTGATTAATTTTTTCGAAGATGTGACTGAGGGTGTCAATGAGAGTCGTGTGGTTGAAGCAGTCCACATAGACTTCAGGAAGACCTTTGACAAGGTCCCACATGGAAGACTGGTCCAAAGATAGATTAGAGCCCATGGGATCCAAGGGAAGTTAGCAAATTGGAATCTGAATTGACATGGGATTAAGAGGTAGAGGTTGATGGCAGAGAGCTGTTTTTATGATTGTTAACCCATGACCACTGGTGTGCCGCAAAGTCAGTGTTGGGAGCCTTGCTGTTGTTACATAGACGAGCAGTCAGATGTGAATGTATTATTAGTAGATGTGCAGATGACATGAAAATTGGTGGCTCAAGCAAGGAGCCAGTTGGGAGAGGTAAGGGGGAAGGTTAGAGACAGAGGCTGAGAGGCGATAGGTGGATCCATCTGCTCAGCAAACTTCCCTTATCTGGGTTCACCAATCACCTACCAACCTCTGTCTCACCCTCCCTCTCACTCTGTATGCTGGCCATCTTCCCTCTACACCCTCAGTCCTGATGCAGGGTCTTGACCTGAAAGGTAGAACCATCCCTTTGCCTCCACAGATGCTGCTCAACCTGCTGAGTTCTTCCAGCAGTTTATGTTTTGCTGAGAATTGGTGGTGTTGTTTATGGTGAGGAGGGTAGTCTCATACCACAGGAAAATACTGATCAGCTGGTAAAATGAGCAGCGCAATGGCAGGTGGAATTTAATTTGGCTAAGTGTGAGGTGATGCACATTGGGAGGACTATTAAGAGAAGCACTATATACAATAAACAGTAGGGCTCTAGAGAGTACTGAGGAAGAGAGAGATCTCAGTGTACAGGTCCATGGATCCCCAAAGAAGGTAGCACCACAGGTAGATAAGGTGGTGACGAAGGCATATGGAATTCTTGCCTTCATTAGCAGCTGCACAGAATATAAGTGCAAAGAGGTTCGGTCACATCTGGAGGACTGTGTGCAGTTCTGGTCACCATGCAATAGGAAGGACATGAATGTGACGCGGAGGGTGCAGAGTAGCTTCACCGGGATGTTGCCTGGGATGGAATGTTTCAATTATGAGGAGAGACTGGATAAACTGGGTTTGATTTCCATGGAGCAGAGGAAGCTATGGGGGACCTGACAGAGGTGTACAGAATTCTGAGAAGTGTAGATAGGATAGATAGTGAGAAATGTTTCCACTTAGAAGTGGTGTCTATAAGCAGAGGGCAGAGGAGATTTAGAAGGGCCTTGAGGAAGAATTCTTTCACCTGGAGGATGGTTAGAATCCAGAACGCACTGCCCGAGGAGTTGGTGGTGGCTGGTACTCACACAACATTTAAGAAGTATTTAGATTAGCCTTGAAGCCCCATGGCACAGAAGGCTACAAGGCAATGCTGATATATGGGATTAGCAGAGATAAGTGGTTGATAGCTGGTACAGACAAGGTGGGCTGAAGGGCATGATTCTGTGCTGTATAACTCTATGACTACAAAGGGCTATGGTGAAGCTGAGAGAGTGAAGGAGGGTGTCAGTGTGTCAGGCAGAATACAATGTTGGGCAGTGTGAGGTTATCCACCAGCAGAAAAAGCAGAAGTGCTGAGTATTTTGAAATGGCAGGAGATTGGGAAACCTTGATATTCAAATGTCTCACAGAAAGCTAACCTGCAGGTGCAGCCAGCGATAAATGTGACCTTGAGCTTCCTGTTGTCACGTTAATCCTCCATCTCATTCCCATTCTGACCTTTCTATTTTGGGCCACCACCACTGTTCTATGAAGCCCAATCGAAGCTTGAGGAACCACTCCTCATCTTCCTTTGAAGCACATTGCAGCCCTCAGGACTCAATACTGAGTTCAACTATTTCAGATAAACAGCCTTTCCTGTTCGTGCCAGAACCGGTCATCCACCTTACATCAGAACTCTTGCCATAGATGCTGCCTAACCTATGTTTCGGACTTCCAGTAATTGCTGTGTTTTGCCTCTTATGGTTCCGGAAAGTTCTTTGGGTTTTTTTATTGTCTCTCTCACTTCCCTCTTTCATCTAGAACCTAGATGACACTGCTCCCACCCTCTCACAGACATTTCATCTGTTCTCTCCACCACACTGCACCACCACCCACTATCACCCCTGCCCCACCATAACCTTAAACACATGTCTCGTCACTTCTCTAGATCTAGTGAAGGGTCACTAACCTGTAAAATTACCTTTGTTTCTCTGTCTGCTGATGCTGTCTGACCCACTGACTATTTCCAGCACCTTCTGTTTTTATTTAAGACAAATATATGTCTCTTTCACAAAAATAAAGTGCCTGAATAAGTCTGTGGTGAGACCACAGCTGGAATATTGTGTACCATTTTGGTCTCCTCACCAAAAAAGTAGATGAGCCATCTCCGTTACCACCTCCTTCGAACCTGAGGTGCTGGGACTTGCGGGCTTTCAGTTTGTCCGATAATGACTTCTCACTAATGCCATATTCTTTGAGCTCATTTACTCTAGACTTGAGTTCAACCCGAAACATTAATTGTTTCTTTGTCAGCAGCTGCTGCCTGACCCGCTGAGTGTTTCGTGCATTTTCTGTTTTTATTTCAGCCTTCCAACATCTGCAGTTTTCTGCTATTTACTTGAGCCTTGTCATTCTTGTCTATTTCTGGGTTCTCTGTGACACTTTTCTGTACAGACAGACACAAAATGTGTGTTTAATTTGTTCAAACAATGTTTCCAGTCCACTTTTGCTGAATTGTATCCATGTAGTAAGGTTGGAACTGTCCCAATATCTATCCTTTCCTCTCACTACAGGAGTACAACTTGAACTGTCATCACTCCCACCATTCCTTACACACTCTTACCCCAGCGTCCTTCCCTGAAACTAGTCCCAGAACTGCCCCTTTCCTGAGAAGCTTGCCATGTGCTAATAAGAACAAGTCTGAATGCCTTTACGAACCCTGCACCTCTCTACACTCCCCACTGTCGCTGTCTCTGCCCATATTACTTGAAATCCCCTCCTTTTGTCTTTAGAACCTCCTGCAGTCGGGGAGCCTGTGATGGGCTCACCTCAGGATGATTACCCATTTGATGGTCCTTGTATCCCCCCCTCCAACAGCTGACAGATTGTTTCCTTCACTGGCATCATTCTCCCTCATCTACTTTCACCCCCAGCGCCCTGTGTAAACCCAACAGGCAGAGCAGCTAAACTGGAGCTCCTGGAGCAGACCGCTCTGGCCATCCATCCATGCTGCACCCTCCACTCCAGTTAACCCAGCAGCAGACAGTGAAACTCTGATAATCTGATTGTTCGGAAATACCGTTGGCACTGGGACCTGGATCCTGCACTCCCTTTAAAATCACTGGCTCCACTGGAGAATTTATTATGCTTCCGTGTGGCGTCTAACAAAAAAAGAATTGAGAGTGTGTTGGAGTGTCAATGGGAGTAAGATCCAGTAATCCAGAAATTTGTTAGTTCGGCAGCACCAAGGTGCTGAGAGTGCTGGATTATTGGAGTTTTACTGGTATCCACTGCTCCTACCTCTCATTGTAAACCAGCCCCCTCACTGAGACAAGTTGCCTCACCACCCCACACACAGCAGGCTCCACATTCCACCCACTGTTGGATTATTAGACACCCTTTGTTACTCCAATTTTTAATCCAAGCTGCCTGGACAGGCCACCCCTCCGGATACAACAGCAGGATCCGGGCACCAGTACAGACTAAAACAAGAAATCTCCCACCCCCGGTGCCATCCTGTGCCCCTGTTGACATGTTGTGTTGCCTGCTCCATAGGATGGGTCCCAGAGGATGGGTCCCGACACGTGAGGGGCAGTAGGAGCTAGGTGGAGGATGAGGAGCACGATGGGGAGACCAAGACCAGCAGTGACTGCATGTGCCCTGGGCTGCACCTCCCCTGTGATGGCCTCTGATGTTGAATACCCAGGCAACAGCCATCAAACTCAATGATGAAGGACTGGCAGCAACAAGTCAGAGAAGGAGGAGAACGGAGTATGTTGGAGAGCAATGAGGAGATGTTCATATGTGTACAATAGGGAGCTATTCCCAGTCTCAGCAATGGGAGACAGAACAGATTGCAAACCACACATACACACACACACTCATATGCACACATGCGCACATACACATGCACACATACATGGACACATACATACACACGTACATACATAGACACAGACACACACATACATACACACGAACACACATACATACACATATATATACACACACACACATGCACACACATACACACATACTGAGAGGCAGAACAGATTGTAAACCACACACACACACACACACACAGCAGTGTCTGCTTGTGTCCATGCACACACCACACTTCCTCCCTCTGCATGGGCTGTGGACTCGGTGTGATCCAAGTGTGCTGGGAACTCTGAGACGCACGTGCACTGTCCCGAGGGTGTGGAGACCCAATGTTACACGCAGCCCCACAGACACAACCCCAACATTTGCACGCGGTCCCTTTGTTTACATGCAGCCCCTGGGATGCAGAACCTCAGCAACACATACAGCACTTCAGTGGGGGAGAGCCCTAGTTTTGTTAATACAAGGATATTCACAAAAGTTCTGTAGGGAGGAAAAATTTTAAAAAGTAGCTTATTATCTAAATGGTGAGGGATAGCAGAGGTCAGAGATGCAGAAGGATCTGGGGTCCTCGTGCATGATCAGCAAAAGACAAGTATTGGTATTGGTATTGGTTTATTATTGTCACTTGTACCGAGGTACAGTGAAAAACTTGTCTTGCATACCAATCGTACAGGTCAATTCGTACACAGGTAGAGTAAAGAATTAGAAAACCCAATAGAATATTATTGCCGGGGGAATTGAATAAAAAATGCTTCAGGTTTATAGGGCATTGGGAGACCACATCTGAAGTACTGGATGCAACACAGGTCTCCTTGTTTAAGGACAGATGTCGGGGAAGGTTCCTTAGACAAACACCTGGAATGGGCAGGTTGTCTCATGACGAGACCGGCTGGGCTTGTATCCACTGGAGTCTGTAAGAGCCTGTAAGAACCTGAAAAACGTTCACAAGGTGAATGTTGAGAGAATGTTTTCTCTTGTGGGAGAATCTAAAACTTGAGGTCCCTGCTTCAAAATAATGGGGTGCCCATTTAAGGTGGAGATGAGGTGAAATCTTTTCTCTCAGAGGATGGGGAGTCCTTAGAACTCTTTTCCCCAAAGGGTAGAGGAAGCAGAGTATACGAAGATTTTTGAGGCAGAGGGAGATGGATTGTTGATAGGCAAGGAGGTGAAAGGTTACCGGGGGTAGATGGGAATGTGGAGATGAAGTTGGTCAGATCACACACAATGTTACTAAATGCTGAGCATGTTCCGGGAGTGAGAGACCTCGTCCTGCCCCTGATTCCTACGTATGGACATTTCTATGACTGTAGATTACACACAGTTCCAGAAGAATCCCAGGGCTACACTTACACCCCAGTGTCACCCACTTTCCCTGGGAAACAGAGCCCCAGTATCACACAGGCCTGCTGGAACACATTGGTCGATAATTACACACTCCTCGGCTGCAAAGACTTTCAGTGTTACACACCGTCCCTGCTACGCACACTCCCAGTGTTACACACCACCCTTGCTGTGCACAGTCCCAGTGTTACACACCGTACCTGCAGCACACTCCCAGTGTTACACACCGTCCCTGCTGTACACACACTCCCAGTGTTACATACCGTCCCTGCTGCACACTCCCAGTGTTACACACCGTCCCTGCTGTACACACACTCCCGGTGTTACACACCGTCCCTGCAGCACACTCCCAGTGTTACACACTGTCCCTGCAGCACACTCCCGGTGTTACACACCGTCCCTGCAGCACACTCCCAGTGTTACACACCGTCCCTGCTGTACACACACTCCCAGTGTTACACACCGTCCCTGCAGCACACTCCCAGTGTTACACACCTTCCCTGCAGCACACTCCCAGTGTTACACACCGTCCCTGCTGTACACACACTCCCAGTGTTACACACCGTCCCTGCTGCACACTCCCAGTGTTACACACCGTCCCTGCTGTACACACACTCCCAGTGTTACACACCGTCCCTGCAGCACACTCCCAGTGTTACACACCGTCCCTGCAGCACACTCCCGGTGTTACACACCGTCCCTGCAGCACACTCCCAGTGTTACACACCGTCCCTGCTGTACACACACTCCCAGTGTTACACACCGTCCCTGCTGTACACACACTCCCAGTGTTACACACCGTCCCTGCAGCACAGTCCCAGTGTTACACACCGTCCCTGCTGTACACACACTCCCAGTGTTACACACCGTCCCTGCAGCACACTCCCAGTGTTACACACCGTCCCTGCTGTACACACACTCCCAGTGTTACACACCTTCCCTGTTGCACAGATTCCAAGTGCACTGTTCCAATCCTGCACACACACCCTGGCATGCAAGGACCAAGTGTTAAACTCTGTCTTTCCCTCCCTTCCTCTCTCTCTCTATCTCTCCCTCTTTCTGTTTTCACATCATGAATTGTGGTTTATATTGGACCATTCCATCGGTAATCAGCAGTAGTCAGTTCCTGTAATTTGTTGTCAGAGCGTATTCTGGGTCTGAGTTATTAAATCGTATCAGGTCAGTGATTTATTAATAGCCACTTGATTGCCATAGCCACTATTTTTAACAGAGGAAAGGATAAATGTAGTCAAGGACCGCCAGGCCATTCTCCTGTTCAGGGAAGTTGCTCCCATTATTGGCACACAGATGTGTGGGAGTGTCCACGCAGGCTAGAATGGGGTATTGTTCAGTGGGAGACAGTATTCCCACAATCACACTCCAACAATGTGGAGCATCGTTGACAGGTGTAGCCATGACTAATGGTGACTCACACTCTGGCACCTCACCAACCACACAGACTGACTCAAGTTTAACATGAGATTTCTGTACCCGCCATCCATCCCACACAATCGGTCCCTGGCCACCTCTTCCACTGCCCAGTCCAGCCACAGTGTGGCAGTAGTGAGTCCCTGTGAGTGATGTACAGTCACACCATTAGCAGCCTTTCCCTGATGTACACCAAGTATCTATGGCGATGGTTTGTCCTTGACATACAATTACCAGTACAGGTCCTCGCTAGGTTATGTTCCTGAGAACTGTTCATAACCTGGCAGAAGATACCAGCAGAGGTGGATTGTTCCATAGAATAGCTCACCTGGAGAAACATTTTAAGTCTCGTTTTGCCATTCTTAATAATAAAGCTGATATTATTAATATTAGCCCGAGCTTACCTATAAGAATAATGATATTCTTTCAAAAGGTTTTACTGCAGCTGAGGTTTTAAGTGCTATTGTCAGTTTAATAAAGGACACTGCTACTAGCCCAGACAACGTGTCTCTGGATAGGATTCACTAAATGGACATCAACGTGTTGACTAGAATGTTTGCTTCTTGGGTTCGTTGTGGCAGAATTCCAGCTGGTGTCAAGAACTGTTGCCTGCAGTCCCACAGCAGCGGGCAAATCCTTCCCAAACACTTGTTCATGTGTACGGGCTGTGCATAAGTTGGGTGTCCAAAAGCTGGGGAGGACCTGTAGTGGGAACCTACACCTGAAACAGTCATACTGCTGCTGCCTGTAGTGGGTGTGTGTCCCTGCTGCCACATTGCATACTAACACCTGCAGAGACTGGGCTTTCCTCGGAGTGGAGGGGGTTCGGAGTCATCTGGAACGCGCTGCCTGAGAGAGTGGTGGAGGCAGAGACTCTCACAGCAGATAGAAAGTATCTAGACAAGCAGCTGAATTGCTAAGGCATAGAAAGCTATGGGCTGATTGCTGGAAGATGGGATGAATATAACCCTAAGAACAATATCTAATGCCTTCTTGAATCTATTTAATAATTTAGCCTCAGCTGCCTTCCATGGTACAGAATTCCACAGGTTTGCTGCATTGATGCACAAATTTCTGTTCTGACCTCTTATCCTCAGACTGTGATCCCCGGTCAGGACTTCCCACCACTGAGAACTTTTCCTGCACTGGTCTATCCCGTCCCATCAGGATTTTATAAGGTTAAAAAGTTCCCTCTCATTCTTCTAAACTGTAGCGAAAGTAAACCTTATCGTCCCCAATCTCTCTTCATATGTCAGTCCTGCCTTCTCAGGAATCAGTCTGGTGAACCTTTGATGCACTCTTACAGCAAGAACATCCTTCCTCAGATAAGGAGATCAAAACTGCAGACAATACTCAAGCTTGAAGCTCTGTGTAAGCTCTCTCCTGAAGCTCTGTATATTTGCAGTAATACATCCCTGTTCCTGTACTCAAATCTTCCCACTACAAAGTCCAGCATATCACTTGCCTTCTTAACTGTCTGCTACACCTGCGAGCTCACTTTCAGCAACTGATGTATGAAGGCACCCTGGTTTCTTGCACCTCCCTCGTTCCTAATTTTTCGTTGTTCAGATAGTTGTCTTCCTGCTTTTGCTACCAGAGTGAATAATCTCACATGTGTCCACATTACACTGCACCTGCCATGCATCTTCTGTCCGAATCACACTGCAGCCTCTCTGTCTCCTCCTCACAGCTCACCGTCCCGCCCAGCTTTGTGCCGTCTGCACCTTGGCAATTTGGTCATTTAATTCTCCAGTTAAAATCATTTATATAAATTGTGAGTAGCTGGGGTCCCAGCACTGTACCCTGCTGTACCCCACTGGTCACTGCCGCCTGGAAAATAACTTGTTTATTCTCATTCTTTGTCTCCTGTTGGCCAACCAGCTCCCTGTTCCTGTCATCACAATCCCATGTGCTTTAATTTTGCACAATAATCTCTTATGTGTGACCTTCTGGAAGTTTAATTATATCACATCACCTCACCCACTCTACTAGTTACATCCTCAAAGAATTCCAGTAAATTTGTCAAGCTTGATTTCTCTTCTGTAAATCCATGATGACTTTGACCAATTCTGTCATCAATTTCCAGTTACTCTGCTATTACATCTTCAGTGATGAACACGAGCACTTTGCTCACCTCCTATGAGACCAGTCTACAGTTCTCTCTCCCTCCTTTAAGTGCTTGGGTTGCATTATTTACTCTCCAATCCATAGGACCTGCTCCAGAGTCTAAGGAATGTTGGAAGATCACCAGCGGTACATCCACTATTTCTCGGGCCACTTCCTTAAGTATTCTGGGATGTCAATTGTTGGCCCTGGGGATTTATTGGCTCTTCAATTTCCCTCACACCGTTTCCTCGGTAATACTCAGTTCCTTCAGTTCCTTCCTCTCACTAGACCTTAGGTTTCCCAACATTTCTGGGAGGTTATTTGTGTCCTTTTTGAAGACAAACCCCATTCAGTTGGTCAGGCATTCCTTTTCTCCCCAGTATACATCCCCTGTTTCTGACTCTGGGATCTAATCTGCCTTGACCAACCTTTTTCCCTTCACACATTGTAGAAGCCTTTGCAGTCATTTTTTACGCTCCCTGCAAACTTACTCTTGTACTGCTTTCCTTCTCTTAATTAATCTCTTTGTTCTCCTCTGCTGAGTTCTAAATTGTTCCCAGTCCTTGGATCTGTTGCTTTTTTGTCATCTCCTCCTTGGATCTGAAACCATCCATGATTTCCCTAGTTAGCCATGGTTGAGCCACTCTTCCATGGCTAATTAGGGAGACCGATGTTTGTGTCAGACCGATGGGAGCATTTTTTATAGTTCATCCATGCACTCCTGAAATGATTGCTTCACCGATCCACCACCAACCCCAAAGGTAACGTTCTCCTATCTACCTTAGCCAACCCTCAACATTGTTCCTTCCTTCGTTTAGATTCAGAACCTGCATCTCAGAGTCCACACAGACACAGGGAGAACGTGCACACTCCACACAGAGGCCACTGGAGGTCAGGATCGAACCAGGGTTTCTGGAGCTGTGATTCAGCACTTCACCACGGTGCCACCCCGATCCGTAATCTTATTGACTGATGGAGCAGGCTCCTGTTGCGAGTTTTGTAGGTCAGTAGGTTCTGCTGCCTTGGCAGTTTCTCTCTCATCGACATTCACAAACAAACACAGCAGGTAGTGTGGGTCACCCCCGACAACCAGCGATGTACTGATGCCTATTGTAATCGGAGCCACTCCTGTATCCAGTACAGTGAGAGGGGCTGCTAGGATACACAGTGGTTCCCAGCACAGAGAGGGGCTGCTGGGATATAGAGCAGTTCCCAGCACAGTGAGAGGGGCTGCAGGGATGCAGAGCAGTTCCCAGCACAGTGAGGGGCTGCTGAGATACAGAGTGGTTCCCAGCACAGAGAGGGGCTGCTGGGATATAGTGGTTCCCAGCACAGTGAGGGGGGCTGCAGGGATATAGTGGTTCCCAGCACAGTGAGGGGGGCTGCAGGGATAGGGAGAATTCCCCAGCACAGACGGTGACAGGGAGTTCATTGCAGCAGTGAGTCAGGGATGAGGATGCCGAGGAATGCTGTGTTTGCGCCGGCTCTGCACCTGGACAGACAGCACTCAGACAAGGTGACATCATGCAACGCTGATCTCACCGGCAGAGCCGGGGCTGGTGTCCAATGATTAACTGGGAAACACATTCCAATGCAGTAATCGCTCCTGTCCCCACATCACCAGGGCTCCCAACAGAACCATGTTCACACACTGAAATTAGTCTGTTATCTGGAGGGAGGGAGGGAGGGAGGGAGGGAGGGAGGGAGGGAGGGAGAGAGAGAGAGAGAGAGAGAGAGAGAGAGAGAGAGAGAGAGAGAGAGAGAGAGATGCACAGAGAGAGACAGACAGACAGAGAGGGGCAGAGAGAGAGAAAGAGAGGGAGAGAGGAGCAAGGCGATAGAGGGGGATAGAGGAAAAGGGAGAGGGAGTCAGAGGGACAGAGAGTGAAAGGCACTGAGAGGCAGAAGCAGTAGAGAGCGAGAAGGAGAGAAACAGGCAGGGAAGGGTAGAGAGGAGAAAGGGGAGGGGGCAGAGAGAGAAGGGCAGAGTGAGAAGGAGAGGTAGAAAGAGGGAGAGAGGAAGAGAAGCAGAGAGAAGCACAGAGGGAAATAGAGACATAGAGTTGCAGAGAGAGGCACAGAAACTCAGCAGGATTAGAGCACAAAGACCTTGGGGGCAGTATCCTGATGTGGATCGAGAACTGGTTAGTTGACAGAAACCAAAGAATGGAAGTATAGAGACCCTTCTGTTGTCAGGCTGTGACTGGTGGGGTGCCACACCTTGGGTCCCAGCTCTCCACAGTCTACCTCAATGATTTGGCTGAGGAGACCAGGTGTCACATTTCCAAGTTGGTTGATGATACAAAACTAAGTGAGACTGGAGGGAGGGAGCAGGACGTAAAGAAGCTTTGAGGGGATATAGGTCAGCTATGTGAAGAGGCAAGGACAGGACAGGTGGAATATAAAGTTTATTTATTAGTCACATGTACATTGAAACACACAGTGAAATGCATCTTTTGCGTAGAGTGTTCTGGGGGCAGCCCGCAAGTGTCGCCATGCTTCCGGCGCCAACATAGCATGCCCACAACTTCCTAACCCGTACGTCTTTGGAATGTGGGAGGAAACCGGAGCACCTGGAGGAAACCCACGCAAACACGGGAAGAATGTACAAACTCCTTACAGACAGCGGCCAGAATCGAATCTGGGTCACCAGTGCTGTAATAGCGTCACGCTAACCAGGACACTTTGGTGCACAAAACATAAAAGGAGAAAGTTTTGAATGGTGAGAGGATGAGTAACGTTGATATTCAAAGGCACAATCACTGACAACCAACATGCAGGCGCAGCAAGCAATTAGGAAGTCAGACAGGATGTTGGCCTTTACTGCAAGAAGGTTTAAGGACGTCTCGGGCGTCTTTCGGGCCTCGGTGAGACTGCACCTGGAGGGTTGTGTGAGTTTTCATCTCTTGACGTTATATTGGGTTGCAGTTGCCCCAGAGGGAGAACAGCAAAGATCCCAGGGATGGCGCGGGGTGGGAGGGGGGGGGTGTCTGCTGATGAGGAGAGAGTGAGTAGACTGGGATGGGGACATCTCATTGAAAGTTCCTGACTGAGGAGACTAGAACTTAGGGTCACAGTCTCAGAGGAAGGAGGAGGCCTTTAGATCTGAGATGAGGAAAGATTTCTTCACTCAGGGGGTGGTGCACCCCAGGAATTGAGTGAAAAAACCATTTATCAGCAGAAAGCAACAAGGCCTCTGCAGCCCACTCAAGTACTAAATTGTGACAGTGGGCGGCACAGTGGTGCAGCCAGCAGAGCCGCTGCCTCACAGCTCCAGGGTCCCAGGTTCGATCCTGATCTCCGGTGCTGTCTGTGTGGAGCGTCCACACTCTCCCTGTGACTGCATGGGTTTCCTCCGGGTGCTCTGGTTTCCCAGTCCAGGTAGGTGGAAGGTGAACTGTGGGCAGTTGATCGGTAGGTGAGAATGAATGGGTTGAAGGGAAATGAGTGAAGAAATAGGATTGACTGGAATGAACTAATATAGACAACGGGCCGAATAGACCTTTCTACATCGTGAGGAAAATAGGAGATCTGAAAATACTTCCGTTGTGAATTCAAGACCTCACCTGATGCCTTGGAATCTCCGTAACTGAGACAAATCCAACTGCTGTCTCTACAGAGGGGTTTGCCTGCTGTCCAGGGAGGGAAAGTCACCCCAGGCTCCTCCTCAACCCTCTACTCCCAGTGGCCAAAGAGCTACACCCAACCTGGAGATCAGCAATACGCACAGTGGGAACATATCCTTAGGTAGGGAGACCAGACCTTTCACAATATTCCGGGTGCGGTCTCACCAGGGCCTGTATAACTGAAGTCATCCCTGGCCTCAGATCCTCTTGCAATGAAAGATCCACCTGCCTTCCTAATTGCCTGCTTTCTTCTGCGCATTCAACTTAGGTGATTTATGTACAACCTCAAGTCCCTCTATAAACCAACACCTTCCAGTTTCCATTTAAAGAATACTCTGCTTTTTTACTTACAAGGTGGATGACCTCACATTTTTCCACATTATCTGCCATGTCCTTGCCCATGCTCTTGTCTCTCTGCAACATTCTCACAAATCACATTGTATCATCAGTAAACTTGGATATAGTACACTTGGTCCCTTCATGTAAATCATTGACGCAGATTGTGAGCACTCGGGCCCCTACAGCACTCTGCTGCTTGCAGACTCCCAATCAAAGGTGACCCACTTATTCCTACACTCTGTTCTCTGTCCATCAGCCACTATTCAATCTACTTCAGTGTATGACCCCCAATTCCACGTGCTCTTATATAGCATCTTATCAAAAGCCATCTAATTGTCCAAAGACGCCAAATCCACTGGCTCCCCTTATATATTCTCAAAAAAACCTTCATAAGTAATTGTCAAACATGATCTCCCTTTCATTGACTCTGCTATATTTTTTCCTAAGTGCCCTGTTATCACTTTACTCATAATAGATTCTAGTAATCTCCCTGGTAATGATGTCAGGCTAACAGGCTGGTGGTTCCCTGTTTCCTCTTCCCTCTTTTGTTAAATGATGAGGTAACATTTGTCATCCTCCGATCTACGGGAATGTTCTAGAACCTGTGGAATTTGGGGAAATGACAACCAGAACATCCACTCTCCCTGGGACCCACTTGTCTACTTCCCCCACCACCCCTGGCAATACCTTCCAGACCCCCAGGCTTCAGAGCATCAGGTCCGGCTGAGTTTTTGGCTCTCAGTTCCGGTAATATCTCCAACAATATTTACTCCTCACTCACTCAACACTTGTAATTCTACACACTTCCAGGAAAGGCTGTTGTTTCTTCCGTGAAGAACCTGCACAGTTGGAGGCCATGCCCGAGTCATTGTGAACTCATTCACCGAAGCGTGTGAGAGAACGAGCTTCACACTAAACATCCGGAAGACAAAGGTCCTCCACTAACCTGCCCCCACCCAACAATCAAATCTGCAATGGTGTCCTGGAGAAAGTGCAACACCTTCTGCATCTTGGAGGTTGCCCCTGGAGGAAGCAGGTGTTGCTGATGGCACTCGCCATCGTCTCCAATCTGCCAGCATGGCCTTTGGTGAACTGTTTGATGAAGAGACTTCCAACCCAGCACCGAGCTCATGGCCTTCTGGGCAACAGTGACATCTGCCCTCCTGTTTGGTTACAGCAGACTCCAACAGAACAAGGAACATAGAACATTCCAGCACAGGAACAGGACCTTCGGCCCGCCATGTCTGTGCTAACCATGATACCAATTCAAACTAATCCAACGGTCTATATCCCTCCATTCCCTCCATATTGATGTGTCTAAAAATCCTCTTCAATGCCATGTTTGTATCTGCTTCCCCCACCACCCCTGGCAATACCTTCCAGGCACCCACTGTGTAAAAAAGCTTGCCTCACAAATCTCCTTTAAACCTTCCCCCTCTCACCATAAACCTATGCCCTCTGGTATTTGACATTTCCACCCTGGAAAAAAGACTCTGATTACATACCCTATCTATGCCTCTCATAATTTTGTATACTTCTGTCAGGTTGCACCACAGCCTCTCACGCTCCAGAGACAACAACCCAAGTTTGTTCAACCTTGGACTTTGGCATCCCAGGAAACCTTTAAGCATGTTCTCAAAGTCTTCTCGAGAAAATGCCAGCTCCTCGCCGATCCGTGGGGGTGCCTGGCCCATGACTGCCCAGAATAGAGGAGAAGGCGCATCGGGAAGGCACTGAGACCCTCGAGTCTCCACACCAGGAACATGTGGAGGACAAACGCAAAGAGCAGGAGCTCAGATCATCTTGAAGGGCCCACCAACCCCTATCCCACCTGTGGCAGAGTCTCTGGGTCCTGCCTGGTACCTTCGGTTACCTCCGAACTGGGGTGGAAGCAGGTCGGCCTCGACCCCTTGGGGAACGGGCTAGGAAGAAGTTGTTGGACCAGGGATGTCCTTTAGCTGCAGTTAGGGAGCTTCACATCCTGATGCATTGGAGAGCTGCACCTATTCTAATCATTGAGTCATGCAGCACAGAAACAGGCCCTTCGGCCCACTGAGTCCGTGCTATCAACCACCCAGTTACGCTCATCCTACATTAATTGCATTGACCTCATAAACTCCCCTCAGATTCTACCCCACACCTATACACTTGGGGCAATTTACACCGACCAATTAACTTATCAACATGCATGTCTTTGGGATGTGGGAGGAAACCGGAGCACCCGGGGGAAGCCCACGCGGTCACAGGGAGAACATGCAAACTCCATACAGACAGTGGCGGAGGTCAGGATCGAACTGGGGTCTCTGGCACTGTGAGGCAGTGGCCTGTTTCAATGCTGTATGACTCTATAGATGACCCAATCAGTTTTTCAAAGAAAACATAAAGAACTAGTAAAGTATTCAACAAGTTCATGGATAACTAAACAGTAAATAAGATAATGGTGAGGTCAGTACGCGAGGCACAAATTCACAGCTAATGACAACAAAACGAGAGAAATATTGAAGAATTATTTTGCTTTGCTATTTACCAAGGAGATGACATTAGATGAGATACTGGTATTTAAAATAGAATCGAGGGAGATAATTGGTAAATGAGTCCAGTTTGGAAAGGCTAAACTCCCTGGTCTGGGTTAATCCTTGCATATTAAAACGCAGAAGCACGACTATGCATTGATTAAAAAGATCACTAAGAAAAGAAATTGGAGCAGAGGATGAGGATCAGTTGACAGCAAATGTTACCCCTATTTGTAAAAAAGGCCAGGAAACTTTGGACCAGTTCCCTAAACTCAGTGGTGGGAGCAACAATGGAGTTTTTACTCAAAGATAAATATAGATCTTTGATGGTGACAGGACAAGTTGATAAAGTTGTTAAAATAGCACACTGAATTGTTGGCTTTATTAATAAAGACAAGAATAGAAAGCCAAGGAAGTTATTTTTAGCCTTTGTGAGTCGCTGGTTGGCCCCTTAGTGAGAGCATTGTGTCCAATTTACCATGTTTAAGGAAGGATTTCAAAGTCTTGGGGAGGGTGCAGAGAATTACTTTCCAATTGCCTCATTTTATCTTCTTTTATTTTATTCACCTTGTTTTCTAACTTACTGTGACATGGGCAGCATCATCTTCACCGAAGACAGGTACAACATACTTGTTCAGTAACCAGCCAAGTCATTGTTCCTCTCTAAGGAAAAGGCTGAGACGGAATTTAATTTGAAATGATGACGGTTATAACAGCGACTGTTTCCACTGGTGGGAGGGTTGGTAACCCAGGGAACACTGGCCTAGAAGGGTCAGGGGAAGAGACAAAAACATATTTGCATGGGGTCATTAGGAGCTGCAAAGGACTGCCTGAAGGAACTGATCCAACACTAGGAAACCAGATATCGTTAAAGATATTAGAACACAGAACAGTACAGCACAGTACAGGCCCTTCAGCCCACGATGTTGTGCCGACCTATATAAACCTACCCCACGATCAATCTAACCCTTCCCTCCTACACGGCCCATAACCCTCCTTACAGCCATGTGCCTATCCAAGAGTCCTTTAAATGTCCCTGCTGTATCAGCCTCTACCACCACCCCCGGCAGTGCGTTCCAGGCACCCACCACTCTGTGTAAAAAACCTACCACTGACATCTCCCCTAAACTTTCCTCCATTCAACTTAAACGGATGTCCTCTGGTATTGGCCATTGCTGCCTTGGGAAAAGGGTGCTAGCTGTCCACTCTGTCTATTCCTCTCACAATCTTATACACCTCTATTAAATCGCCTCTCATCCTCCATCGCTCCAAAAAGCCCTAGCTCGCTCAACCTTTCCTCATAAGACATGTTCTCTAATCCAGGCACATTAAGGTGGACAAATCCCCAGGGCCTGATGAAATATACACCAGAGTGTTATAGGAAGTGAGGAAGGAGATTGCTGGGGTTCTGATGGAGATTTTTGCATCGTCTTTATCCACGGGTGAGGTACCAGAAGACTGGATGGTAGCTAATGAGGACAGTGGGGATAAGCCAGGATACTTATGGCTGCTGAGCCTTACGTCAGTAGTAGGGAAACAATTGGAAAGAAAAGTTTAAGGATGGGTTTTATGATCACTTGGAAAGGCAGGGACTGATTAGGGGAGTCAGCATCGTTTTGTGCATGTGAAATACTGACTCACAATTCTGAATGGGTTTTTTGAGGAGGTTACTGAGAAAGTTGATGAAGGTAAAGTGGTAGACATGACATTTACGGATCTTAGCAAGGCAGTTGACAAGGTCCCACATGGTAGGCTGGTCAGAAAGTTCGGGCTCATGGGATCCAAGGTGTTTTGGCAAACTGGATCCAAAATGGGCTTGGTGATAGGAGGCAGAGGGTAATGGCGGAGGGTCGTTTTTCTGACTGAAAGTCTGTAACCAGTGGTGCACCACAAGGACCGATGCTGGGAATTTAGTTGTTTGTCATATATATAAATAACTTGGTTGAAGAGAATGACTGTGGCCTGGTAAGTTTTCTGACAACTTTTCTGGCAACATGAGTTATAGATAGCAAGGGCGGTTGCCTAAGGATACAGAGCGACATAGATCAGCTGGAAAGTTGGGCAGAGCAGTGGCAGATGGAACTTGATCCAGACCAGTGTGAGGAAATGCATTTTGGGGTCATCTAATACTGGCCAGATATATACAGTAAACAACAGGGACCTTGGGGTGCAAGTTCATAGCTGTGTGAAAATGTTGATACAGGCGGACCGGGTAGTGAAGAAGGCGTTTAGCTTGCTTGGGTATTGAGTATAAGAGTTGGGACATCATGTTGGAAGGCATAGGTTAGGCCACACTTGGAATATTCTGGAAAGGATGTGGTAGTGCTGGGAAGAGTGCAGAAGAGATTCACCAAATATTGCCTGAAATGGAGGGCTGTAGTTACAAGGAGAGATTGGATAGGCTGGGATTGTTTCTCACTGGAGCTCAGGAGGCTGAGGGGCTCATTATAGAGGTTTATAAAATTATGAGGGGCATGGATAGGGTAGATAGTCACAATTTTGTTCCAAGGGTAGGGGAGTCTGAAACTCTAGACATAGGTTTAATGTGTGAGGGGAGAACTGAGGGGCAGGTTTTTCACACAGAGTGTGGTGGGGATATGGAACAAGCTGCCAGAGGAGCTGGTAGAGGCAGGTACAATCACAGTGTGTAAAAAGGACAGATACATGGATAGGATAGGAACAGAGTCATAGAGTAATACAGGCCCTTCAGCCCAACTAGTCCATGCCAACCAAGATGCTCATCTAAGCTAGACCCATTTCCCCACATTTGGCCCATATCCCTCTAATATCTTCCTTGTAAATCTAATATCTTTCTCCATATTTTCCTAGCAAAAATTGTGTATAATTTGTTTTCCTGTTACTTGTCAGATGCTCTGTGCCTGTGATGCTGCTGAAAGTCAGTTTTTCATTGCACCTGTGCACACATGGACTTGTGCAGATGACAATAAACTCGACTCTGACTTTGACTCTATCCATGAGGTGAATAGAGGTATCTGGGCCAAATGCCAGAAAATGGGATTAGCGTGGGTAGGCATCCGAGTTGGCATGGATGGGTTGGGCCGAAGGGCCTGTTTCCATGCTGTACACCTCTATGACTCTAAGAAAATAGGAGCAGAAGTAGGCCACTCAGCCCCTCAAACCTGGCCCAACATTCAATACTAGCATGGCTGATCTGCCCCAGGCCTCAACTCCTCCTCTGCGCCAGATCCTCATCGCCCTCAGTCCCCCGACCTTTCAAAACTGTATCCACCTTCAGTTTAAATATTTCCAATAAACTTGCCTCCACAACTGTCTGGGGTGGAGAGTTACCCTTTGTGAGAAGAAATTTCTGCTTATCTCACTTTTAAATGACCATCTCAATAATCACTTTCAAAAAGTGAATTGGTACTTAAAAGAAGAAAGAAAAAGTGCAAGCTTGTGTGGAAAGAGCAGGAGAATGGAACTAATTTTCAGAACAATACCGTATGAACTTCAATGTGGATGCTGTGCTGGAGCAGCAGATGGACTCTTTGGGCACCAACCGACAGAGGTAGTGAACAGATGCCATAAAATTCACTAATGAAGTACAGCTTGGTGAACGTTTGTCGGAGTACAGAAGGTCAGGGGACAGGTAGCAGGATGGGTGACATGCTGACTGTGAAACAGAAAGCAGACAGAAACAAAGGAAAGTGATGGACACAGAGGGGAATGACTCTCCCTGGGACCATGTCTGTTCACCATACGCGACAATATTTTGGACTTGGAATAAATAGTTTCAAAGTTTGCAGAGGATGCCAAATGCTGTGTTATAGTAAATACTTAGAAAATTTAATTGTTAATAAACATGCAGAATGATCGCATAAAGAGCAGATTAATTTTATTATTAACACGTACGAAGAGGGAATGGATGACGAGATACATAAATCATTAAAAAATACTGACATAGAGCAAGGCCATGAAACGAGCAAAGGACATAATCCATTGTGAAGGAGGCCCTTCAGCCTGACAGTTTTTGGAACTCTGCAAGAAGAAATTTCTACATACCTTGGTGACAAATGACCAGCCCCTTACTTTGAAAAATGTCCTCTTGTTCGAGATCCTCCCACCGATGAAATCATCTCAACATCTACCAGTCAAGCCCCCTGAACATCTTATATGTTTCAATAAGATGTCCCCTTATTCTTATAAACTGCAAAGAATACAGATCCAACCTGCCTAGCCTCTCTTGATCGGACAATCCGATCATCCCAGGTTACCTTTTTTATATTTAAACACCTGTACCAAATTGGAAAGCCACAAATCAACATTTCCACCTTTCTGCATCCCAGCCCTACCCTCTGGTCATGGTTGACGTACAGTGACCAAAAAAAGACGACAAGATGGCACAGTGGTGCAGCTAGCAGAGCGGCTGCCTTACTGCTCCAGCCTTCTGGGTTCAATCCTCACCTCCACTGCTGTCTGTGTGGAGTTTGCACGGTCTCCCTGTGACCACGTGGGCTTCCCGCAGGTGCTCCGGTCTCCCTCCACTTCCCAAAGGTGTGCGGGTTGGGAGGTTAATTGGCAGCTGTAAATTGCTCCTGGTGTGTGGGTGAGGTGTAGGATCTGGAGGGTGTTCATGGGAAGGTGGGGAGAATAAAATGTGATGAGTGTAGAGTTGGTGTAAATGCGTGGTTGTTGGTCAGCAGCAGTCAGTGGGCCGAAGGGCCTGTTTCCGTGGAGTATCTCTCTGTGACTCAAAGGTTAAAATCACCATGATGTGCGGCAATCAACCAAAGCCTGATGACTGAGCCATGTGATAGTGAGACAGAGACTGACTGTAGGAAACAGCCTGAGGCCAACACCATTATGGACTGAGGTTGAGAGAGGTTGTCAGAGACCAACAAGCAGGGACTGGAAGATGATCAGAAACTTCTCATGGGACAGTACAGAGCAACAGAAAGTAAAACAGACAGAGGAACCAATTGTCGCTAATGTGGGAGGGTCTCCAAAGACTGGGGAAATTGTACATAAGAGGCAAGACAACATCCATGTCCCAACTTCAATCATGTGACAAGCAAATCATGGCAAATCTATAAGGGCGTAATTTTATTCAGAATGCAAATTTCATGCGTCATAATCTGGGGCCCAGAACAAACAGAAATCGTCTCTGTGCCACTCTCAGCCTTTTACAATATGTCATTGTCTCCATCAACAAGAAACAGCCCCATTATTCAAAGGTCGGATGTTCATCTCTGACTTTTTCAGCAGAACCAGCTGCTTGGATCTGAGGAGTGATCGCTTCGTGCTTCCTCTGTATGTTGACGTGCCTGCCCACGGTCTGTGTCCATCATCAATGGGCTGCTATTCTCCACCATTTCTACAGAATATGCAGTGGCCACACGCTCAATCCTTAACCCTCCAGGAGCACGACGGCATCTCCAGTCACATGCAGAAGTCAAGAAACAGCCTAACATTTCCACAAGTTCGATCAGAACGTGAGGAAGAGCAAAGATGGAATGCTCAATATCAATGGGGCCACCTTCAAGTTCTGGTTACTAGTTAGATCAATGATTACTGAGTCAATCACTTGCTTGATCACTAGTTCATTTACTGGTTTGGTCTGGGTAGATCTATCAATGGACAATTCTTGGAGCAATGATCACTATTTATATAGATGCCCACACCATGGATGGACACTTACCTGTTCAATAGTCACTGGTTAGATGCACAGTCTGTTGAATAGGTAGTCAATGCCCATCAAACAGCTGGATGATCAATTGCCATGTTGGGTTAATGGTCACTGGTTGGATCAACAGTTACTGGACAGTTACACTCACTGGTTGTTTCAATTACTTTGGTGGGCCCTACTTGTCACTGTTAAAATTGATAGTTACTGGTTAGGCAGATGACCTCTGTCCATTGGTGGGATGGGATTGTTCTTGTTGGATGGTCACTGGTTAGATAGATTATTGGTTTACTGGTTGGAAGGACACAACTCTGCTTGTGGAGCAGTTTGGTAAAATTCTTCTCTTGACCCTTCCCCTCTGGCACAGAATGGAAGCAACCAATTGTCTCAAACTTTGGGACGGCTCTTGTTCCTAGATCATTATTCAACAAAAAAAGACTTTGTGACACGGCATTTCTTTCAGTTGAGTTCTGTGGCCTGACAGGATTGTCCATAGTCTGAAGGCCTATCCTGGGTTTGTACCCGAGCTCTGGGGTGGTGACGCAACCCTGTTGGGCCACCTGGAACCTGGCCAGTGGCAAAACCCTACACCCAGCTCCCATCGCATGGAGCCTCACAGCATTCTCAGTTTAAACCCAATAACATGCCGTTTCTCTGCTCTGCGCTGGAGAGCATAACGTCACTCCTCATCACAAGGGAAGCTGACAGCGGAAGACGCAGGAAGCACAGGAGATTGGTCAGTGTGTGTGGAGAGAGGAACAATGTTTTAGGTCAATGACCTTTCATTATAACTGGCCAGCAGTCAACCGGAACCTGCAGTCAGGCCCTAACCACAGTTACATACATGGTAGGTGTAACCCTGTTTCTTATGTTATATTCATTTTTTGGGATTTGGGTGCTGGTGGGAATACCAATATTTATAAAAATAGAACGTGCTGGGAATACTCAGCATGTCAGGCAGCATCTGTGGAGAGAGACACAGAGTTAATGGTTCAGAGACCTTTCATTGGAGGTATTGCAGTGAAGCTTAGTGTAAGCTTGAGGAACAGCACCTCAGAATTCCTCCAGGAACGTTGCAGCCTACAGGATTTAATATTAAATTCAACAGTTTCAGAGAACCGTTCTTTCAAGGTCATCCACTTGCAACATTAACTCTGTTTCTCTCTCCACAGATGCTGCCTGACCTGCTGGCTGTTTCTAGAACTTTCTGTTTTATGTACGGTATCCAGCATCTGTGGTGCCCTGTACCTCACGGATCACCATTATACTTTCTCTCTCCTCCCATGTTCATCTACATCCTCCTCCAGCCAGATCGCCTGTGAGTAACAGCAGCACCACCGGCCACTCAGTCTCTCCCCGTCACAGATATTCCCTTTGTCCTCTCCACCCCTCCCCCTTTTCCCTCTCTACAGGAGCTGCCTGACTTGCTGAGTGCTTCCAGCATTCTCTGATTTTATTGCAGATTTCCAGCGTCTGCAGTTCCTTTGCTCTTTGGAAGCCGGAAACCTTCACCCGGCGTCCTGTCATTCCAAACGGGATGTTAAATTCAGCTGAAAGGACAATATGTTAATGAGCTGTCCCTGGTCCAGACCTGACTGGATGTTTAACTGATGATGTAATTGGCATGGCAGCGAGATGAGCAATCCTGATTAAACACACTGCTCTGTGCACTGGCCTCAGGGTTAGGAACACCACTCCCTGCACAAGTGAAGAGTATTGCCAGGGACAGCTGCTTGCTCAGTCCACCCTGTGATTAGGAGCATTGTTTCACGCTGGGCAGACAGTGTCTCTACAGCCACAGTGTCACTGCAGACGTGACACCACTCACTGTGGGCAGTGTAACCAGGGCAAAGATATTACTACACGTAACTGACTACCAAGGGTCTGAATCTGTGTAGCTGTGCTGTACCTGTAGGCAGTTTCCATAAGATAAGATGAGATTTCTTTATTAGTCACGTGTACATCGAAACACACAGTGAAATGCATCTTTGCGCAGTGTTCTGGGGGCAGCCCGCAAGTGTCGCCACACTTCCGGTGCCAACATAGCACGCCCACAGCTTCCTAACCCGTACGTCTTTTTGGAATGTGGGAGGAAAGCGGAGCAGCCGGAGGAAACCCACGTAGACACAGGGAGAACATACAAAGTCCTTACAGACAATGGCCAGAATTGAACCCGGGTCGCTGGCGCTGTAATAGTGTCACACTAACCGCTACACTACCGTGCATACCTCATACACCAGCATCAGCCACCCCTCCACCACAGAGGGAGGTCGACAAGGAGACCCGAGAGTGGCCAGACCATCCAACCTACGGTCTCCCTGCTTCTGGACCCACTGCAGGACTTCCTGGGGGATGTTCACACAGCAAGCAGAGGCCCATGGATGGAGTCAATTATCGCGGGCAAGTCTGTGCACACGAGGCTGTTAGCATGGACAACAGCGTGGTGGTGCAGCTAGTAGAGCCACTGCCTTAGAGCTCCAGTTACCCAGTTCACTCCTGACCTCGGGTCCCTATCCGTGTGGAGTTTGCATGTTCCCCCGTGGCTGTAGAGGTTCCCTCCAGGTGCTCCGGTTTCCTCCCACATCCCAAAGATGTCAGGGGTGGTCAGTTAATTGGCCGATGTAAATTATCCTTGGTGTAGGTGGGTGGTAGGAGCACCAGGGGGTGTTGATGGGCATGTAAGTCAGCATGGGCTTGATGGGCCAAGTGGTCTCCTTCTATGTTGTAAGGCAAGTGCCCCGTGTACCTGTTCTGCTGCTGTGGGCTTGAGATGCTTGGACCATCTGGGACCAGACACTTCTCGGGTGGCCCCTCCAGGACTGGGAGAGGTGGGTCTGGGGATCACTACATCAGGGGCTGGTCCGGGGGCAGGTTGGCCTTGGATATTGCTTCACATGGTAAGTCCTGTCTGATGTCAGGTACATCCTGTGAACACTGCCCTGTTTTAGGCATTGCTTTAAGTGAAATGTTACTTGTGGGGAGAATATCACAGGATGGACATCATATTGCGTCACTGGGGCCATTCTGAAAAGCTACTGCACAAGGGAGGCCATTCAGCCCATCATGTCTGTGCCAGTCGATAAAGAACTTCCCACCCTCCAGCCCTGCAGGTCTCTTTGAGTACACGTCCAGGTGTTGTTTAAATGGGGAGAGGGTTCCCACCTCTCCCACCCTTTCAGGGGGTGAATTCCACCCTCTGGGGGGAGAAACAGTTTTCATCATCTCTAATTCTACCATCTGCTCTAAGTCTCTGACCCTGGTTTCTGACCCTCAGCAGAGACAAACAGATTTTTCCTATTTACTCCATCTTCACACCTCAGTTAAGTCAATCCCAGCCCATCCAACCTTTCCTCCTGCCTGCAATTTTCCAGTCATAGAGAGTCATGGATTTAAGCAGCACGGAAACAGGCCCTTCGGCCCAACTCATCCATGTCAACTAAGATACCTTCCTGAGCCAGTCCCAATTGCCTGCGTTTGGCCCAGATCCCTCTAAACCTTTCCCACCCATTTACCTGTCCAATTACTTTTAAACATTGTAATTGTCCCCCCTCTACCACTCCCTCTGGCAGCTTGTTCCACATACCCACCACCCTCTGCGTGAAAAACCTGCCCCTCAGGTCCCTTTTAAATCTTTCCCCTCTCACCTTAAACCTCTGCCCTCTAGTTTTAGACTCCTCTACCCTGGGAAAGGACTGTGACCGTCCACCTTATCTATGCCCCTCATGATTTAAAAAACTTCATAAGGTCACCCCTCAACCTCCTTCGCTCCAGGGAAAACAGTCCCAGCCTATCCAGTCTCTCCTTATAACTCAAATCCTCCAGTCCCTGTAACAACCTTGTGAGTCCTTTCCGCACCGTCTTGAGCTTAATCACGTCCTTCCTATAGTATGGTGACCAGAACTGCGCACAATACTTCGTGCAGTCTCACCAGCATCTTGTACAGCTGTCACATGATGTCCCAACTCTTGTACTTGATGCCCCGACCAATGAAGGCAAACGTGCCAAATGCCTTCTTCACCATCCTGTCTACCTGTGTCACTACTTTCAGAGAACTATGAACTTGTATCCCTGGGTCTCTCTGTTCTACAACACTCCCCAGGGCCCCACTAATCACTACCCTGGTTTAACTTCCCAGTTTATCACTTTGCACTTGTCTGAGTTAAATTTCATCTACCATTCCTTTGCTCACTTTCCAGTTGATCCAGATCGTGTTGTAACATTAGACAACCTTCTTCATTGTCCTCCAGTGCAAACACATCTTTCCTTTGATGTGGTGACCAGAACTGAATAAAATGCTCAAGCTGTGGGCTTCATAAGACCATAAACCATAATGTATAGGAACAGAATCAGGCCATTCAGCCCATCGACTCTGCTCCACCATTCAATCATGGCTTATTTTTTTAACCCCATTCTCCTGCCCTCTCCCCGTAACTATCGGTAGTATCTACAAAAGGTGCTGCCTCAAGAAGGCAACATCCATCACCAAAGATCCCCACCATCCAGGCCATGCCATCTTGCAGCTACCATCAGGCAGGAGGTACAGAAGCCTGAAGTCCCACACCACCAGGTTCAAGAACAGTTACTTCCCTTCAGCCATTCGGTTCTTGAACCAACCAGCAAAACCATAATCACTACAGTTTAGCAGCACTGTGACCACTTTGACAACTTTGCATTGGAATGGATTTTTTTTGTTCTAATTGTGTTCTTTCTTGTAAAAATTGTGAATAACTTATGTTTAATTTATGTTTTTTGGGAATGCTGCTTATCTGATGCTCTGTGCCTGTGATTTTGCTGCAAGTAAGTTTTTCGTTACACTTGTGCACACATGGACTTGTGCATGTGACAATAAATTCGAGTTGATTTTGACTTTAGCCCTTAACCCCCTTACCTATCAATAATCTATCAATCTCTGCCTTAAATACACCCAATGACTTGACCTCCACCACCCTTTGTGGCAACAAATCCCACAGATTCACCACCCACTGGCTGAAGAAATTCCTCCTCATCTCAGTTTTGAACGGACGCCCCTTTATTTTGAGGCCGTGCCCTCGGATCCTAGACTCTCCCCCTACTGGAAACATCCTCTCCACATCCACTCTATCCAGGCCTTTCAGTATCTGGTAGGTTTCAATGAGATTCCCCCCTCATCCTTCTGAACTCCATCGGGTACAGGCCCAGAGACATCAAACGCTCCTCATATGCTAAGCCTTTCATCCCTGGGATCATTCTTGCCAACCTCCTCTGGACCATCTCCGGGGCCAGCACATCCTTCCTTAGATATGGGGCCCAAAATTGCTCACAATATTCCAAATGCAGTCTGACCAACACCTTATAAAGACTCAGCATTACATCCTTGCTTTTATATTCTATTCCTCTTGAAATGAATGCTTACATTGCATTTGCCTTCTTCACTACCGACTCCACCTGCAAGTTAACCTCGAGGGAATCCTGAACAATGCTCCCAAGTCCCTTTCCAGCTCCGATTTCTGAATTTTCTCCCTGTTTAGTAAACTGTCTACACCTTTATTCTTCCTACCAAAGTGCATAACCCCACATTTCCCTACACTGTATTCCATCTACCACTTCTTTGTCCACTCTCCCAACCTGTCCAAGTCCTTCTGCAGACTCCCTACCTCTGTGAATCTACCTGTCCCTCTACCTACCTAGGTATTGTCTGCACGGTAGTGTAGCGGTTAGCATAACATTATTACAGCACCAGTGACCTGGGTTCAATTCCCGCCGCTGTCTGTAAGGAGTTTGTACGTTCTACCTGTGTGTGTGTGGGATTCCTCCGGGTGCTCCGGTTTCCTCCTACATTCCAAAGACATACAGGTTAGGAGCTGTGGGAATGCTATGTTGGCTCCGGAAGAGTGGCGACACTTGCGGGCTGCCCCAGCACATTCTCAGTGATGCAAAAAGATGCATTTCACTGCGTGTACGTGTGACTAATAAACTTGGTCACGATGCCATCAGTTCCTTCATCCAGATCATTAATGTATAAAATGAAAAGTTGCAGTCCCAACACTGACCCCTGTGGAATACCACTAGTCTCCGGCAGCCATCCTGAAAAGGACCCCTTTATCCCCACTCTCCGACCACTGCCGCTCAGGGAATCTTCTATCCATGCTAGTACCTTGCCTCAAACACAATGGGCTCTTATCTTGTTTGGCAGCCTCATCTGCAGCACCTTGTCACAGGCCTTCTGAAAATCCAAGTCAATCACATCCACCAACTCTCCTTTGTCTAACCTGCTTGTTACCTCCTCAAAGAATTCTAACAGATTTGTCGAGTAAGATCTCCCCTTAACAAAACCGTGCTGACTTGGTCCTATTTTATCATGTACTTCCAAGTACTCCGAAATTTCATCCTTAATAATGGCCTCTAAAATCTTACCGACCACCAAGGTCAGGCTTTAATTTCCTGTCTTTTGCCTCCCTCCCTCTGTTGTGCAGAGCTCTAACATAACCTCCCTGCTCTTATATTCTGTACGTTAGAACATAAGAAATAGGAGCAGGAGGAGGCCATCTGGCCTGCTGAGCCTGCTCCGCCATTCAATCAGATCGTGGCTGGTCTGGCCGTGGACTCAGCTCCACCTACCTGCCTTTTCCCCATAACCCTTAATTCCCCTACTATGCAAAAATCTATCTAACTGTCTCTTCAATATATTTAACGAGGCAGCCTCTTCTGCTTCCCTGGGCAGAGAATTCCACAGATTCACTAATCTCTAGGAAAAGCAGTTTCTCCTCATCTCCGTCCTAAATCTATTCCCCTGAATCTTGAGACTGTCCCCTAGTTCTAGTCTCACCTACCAGTGGAAACAACCTTCCTGCCTCTATCCCTTTCATAATTTTGTATGTTTCTACAAGATCCCCTCTCATTCTTCTGAATTCCAGTGAGTATAGTCCCAGGTGACTCAATCTCTCCTCATAGACTAACCCCCTCATCTCCGGAATCAACCTGGTGAACCTCCTCTGCACCGCCTCCAAAGCCAGTGTATCTTTCCTCATGAGGAGACCAGAAGCTACCACAACTGATAAAGGAAAACATCTTGTACCCTTCTGAAGTAACGTTTAGCGGTCTGTGGACATATAACCCAAGGTCCCACTGTTCCTTCACACCTCCCACTATCCTCTCCTTTGACATATATTCCCCTTACCTTGTTTCACCTCCACATGCATCACCTCCCACTTCTCCACTTGTCCGCCCAACTGACCATCCTGCAGTCTGCATCCTTCCTTCTCCTCATCAACCACACAGCCAACCTTTGTATCATCTGTAAACTTCACCACCACATCCTCTGCTCTTAGATCTAAATCATTAACATACGTCACACACAGTAAGGGCCAGGTGCTGAACCCTGTGGAACCCCACTGACACCGTCCTTCCAGTCACTAAAACACGTCAAACACTGCTTCCTGCCACTGCACGTGTCTATGGATCCAATTTAGCGCACTCCCTTGGATAACATGGGCTTTTACTAGGTTATTCCTACCTTCCTTAGCAATCCTACAATCCCCTGGCACCAGTCCTGAAGCCAAGGAGAATTGAAAAATTGTACTCAGAACCTCTGCAATTTCCTCCCTTGTTTCTTTCAACATCCTGGGATATATTTCATCTGGGCCTGGTGATTTTTCCATTGTTAAAGATAATAAACCCCTAATTTTCTCTTTTACTCTGTTTACCCCATTCCATATTTCACACTCATTCACCTTAACAACAACACTGGCATCATCCACTGTTGTGAAGATGGTCACAGATCTTCATTAACCTTACCTGCATCCTCTGTCCCCACACATGGATTACCTTCAAGGTTACCAACACCCTGATTCTTTCCTTAGTTATTCTCTTCTCCTTTTTGTCTAAAAACTTGGATTTTCTTTATTTGCCAACACATTTCTATATCCTCTCCTTGCTTTCCCAGATTTTCCTATCCTCCACGGACCTTATCACCTGGGTGGGAGGGCGCTCCAAATCTGGCAGTCCCGTCTTTCCCTTTGTGGGAACAGGTTTACTCTGAACTCATTGAATCTCTTTAAACATCCCCCATTGCTCTGAGACTGATTCACAGTCACTGTATCCACTCCACTTTTTTTGCTAAATCACTTCTCAGTCCAACGCAATTGCAGTTTACAATGTTTATTCCTATCTTATCTTTGTCTTTCATCATGTGAAATCCACTAAATTATGATAGAACATAGAACATAGAACAATTACAGCACAATTCAGGCCCTTCGGCCCACAAAGCTGTGCCGAACATGTCCCTACCCTAGAATTTACTAGGCTTACCCATAGCCCTCTATTTTACTCAGCTCCATATACCTATCTAACGGTCTCTTGAAAGACCCTATCGTATCCGCCTCCACGACCGTTTCCGGCAGCCCATTCCACGCACTCACCACTCTGAGTAAGAAACTTACCCCTGACATCTCCTCTATATCTACTCCCCAGCACCTTAAACCTATGTCCTCTTGTGGCCATCAATTCAGCCCTGGGGAAAAGCCTCTGACTACCTACCCGATCAATACCTCTCATCATCTTATACACCTCAATCAGGTCCCCCCTCATCCTCCGTCTCTCCAAGGAGAAAAGGCCGAGTTCCCTCAACCTGCTTTCATAAGGCATGCTCTGCATTCCAGGCAGCATCCTTGTAAATCTCCTCTGCACCGTCTCTATGGCTTCCACATCTTTCCCGCAGTGAGGCGACCAGAACTGAGCACGGTACTCCAAAACTTCTGTGACCAAAAGTACTTCCAATACTTTTGTGACCACAAAAGTGCTCCCACTGTTACTCCTTCCTCCTACCCAGCCTCTTTCACTAAAATTAAATCCAGAATTGTCTCACCACTCCCACTCCTCCCTTTGCTGGGGTTGCTACCAGTGACTGTATGAAATTTAGGAATTCTGTGCCTTTATACCGTTTATGTTGACTGCACCCAGTTAATATTGTGGGAACTGAAATCTTTTGCTATTCTACCCTAGTGCTTAACTCTGCTTTCTATTGTTGTGGGCAACACATCCCTGGGAGCAGCGTACTTCTGCAGGCTTTCTCCACGTCGCATCACTGTGGATATTGAATATGTCAAGTAACAAAGTGCATCAACGTACACCATCTTCATGGGCACCGGTTCACTCCAGGCACCATGCTACTGCCAGCAATCGCATCGTTATGAGAACAATGTTAATCGTGGGCATCATGCCACATCACACAGCACATCAGGACCACTAGTGTAACGATTTTACAGCGCCAGCGACCCAGGTTCAATTCCCGCTGCTGTCTGTAAGGAGTTTGTACGTTCTCCCCGTGTCTGTGTGGGTTTCCTCCGGGTGCTCCGGTTTCCTCCCACATTCCAAAGACGTACAGGTTAGGAAGTTGTGGGCGTGCTATGTTGGCACCAGAAGCATGGCGACACTTGCGGGCTGCCCCCAGAACACCCTATGCAAAAGATGCATTTCACTGTGTGTTTCGATGTACATGTGTTGTGAACAGATTTGGGGTCTCAAAGGGCAAGGACTCTGAACACAGTCTGGTAGTAAGTGATTTATTTACAGAAGACGAGCGGGGGAAATGGTAATGGGAATAACACACACACACACACACACACACACACACACAGAGTTTAGAACGAGCATGGGAAAATCGCAATGGGGGTAAAATACACACACACACACACACACACACACACACACACAAAACAAACTAGGTGCATACAATCAAGGAAAAGCAATACAATACCCGCCACTCCTTGACTCAGTGCAGGCATGGCTCTATGCTACTAGGGACACTAAATAAAACACTCCCAACCCTTTAACAGTGCACACTTCACCAATGATCTCTCCTGCACCGTTCCATGGTACTCAACCTGCAGTGAAGCCGGGTGATCCCTCGAAGAATGGCAAAGAGAAAGGGCTGAGCACAGGTGGCGCCCTTTATAGTGCTGGAGGTCTGGGGGGGGGTGGGGGGGGATGTCCAGCCAAGGTAATTTACAAAGGCCAATGGTCTGATACCAGCAAAGACTAATCGATTACAAAGGCCAATGGTCAGATGTGTGCTGATGGGTGGAGCGGGGCCAAACCTTGATTGGCGGTGGTGTGTCTTCCGACCAGGTACAAGACAGTGCTGTCATGTGACAGCCACGACCCTCCACAATACAAAATGTGACTAATAAAGATATCTTACATCACATCACCACATCACATCACTGCATCATGTCATCGCATCACCAGTCACCCAGGGCATAGGGGGGAGGGGGGGGTGGGTCAGTCAGGGATGTAGCAGTTAGCGTAATGTTTTACAGCACCAGCTACCCGGGTTCAATTCTGACCACTGTCTGTAAGGAGTTTGTATGTTCTCCCCGTGTCTGCGTGGGTTTCCTCCGGGTGCTCCGTTTTCCTCCCACATTCCAAAGACGTACAGGTTAGGAAGTTGTGGGCATGCTATGTTGGCACCGGAAGCGTGGCGACACTTGTGGGCTGCCCCTGGAACACTATGCAAAAGATGCATTTCACTGTGTGTTTCAATGTACATGTGACTAATAAAGAAATCTTATCTCGTTGGGTTGCTCCTAGCCTGGCCAAGGCAGCCGTTCACAGGTCCAGGCAGCGGGCAGTCAAGGGTTCTGCCCAAGCCGATTCCCTGCCCCTGTCCCTGGAGAAGGAGCACACTGTATCCGTTGGTACTTTGGGACTGGTGGGCACCATGGGAACTTGTGTGTGTTCTGGATAAAGGTGACTGTGTTGTAATTTGAAGCTATTGACTGTAAATTGTGTGAATGGTGGAATATTGAGGTATTGTAATCATGTGACACAGTAAACACTGAATAAATCTCCTTTGAAAGAGTTTTAAAACAAAATCACATCACCATATCATGTCAGGGTGACATCACATCAGCACCGCTTCACATCAGGCCAACATCACTCCTGGGTACCACACAGGGACCATATCCTACAGCAGCCTACCACTATGGGCACCATATCTACATGGACATGTTGTCACTATGGATGTCATATCACTGGTAATCGCATCTGTGTTAGGGCAACATATCTCCCTGGGGATTACATCACCTGTCAGGCATCGACTAAGTGCCGGGTACCATATCGCTGCAGCAACCAGATCTCTATGTGCACCATATGGTGGTGAGCACCATATCACTCCTGGGAAGCTGACCTCCATGGCACCATAGTATGTCAGCTGGCATATCACTGCTGCCACCATACTGTGGGCACCATATTACAATGATACCCCCATACCAATATACTGTACACAATATATTTCGGAAGGCCTGTCACTGAGGGCACCATCTGGACGTATCACAGCTTGGTACGGCAACTGCACCCAGGACCGCAAGCAACTGCAGAGAGTTGTGGACACAGCCTAGCGCATCACGGAAACCAGCTTCCCCTCCTTGGACTCTGTCTTTACCCCTCGCTGCCTTGGTGAAGCAGCCAGCATAATCAAAGACCCCACCCACCCGGGTCATTCTCTCTTCTCTCCTCTTCCATCAGGTAGAAGATACAGGAGCCTGAGGGCACGTACCACCAGACAGCTTCTACCCCACTGTGATAAGACTACTGAACGGTTCCTTTATATGATCAGATGGACTATGACCTCACGATCTACCTTGTTGTGACCTTGCACCTTATTGCACTGCACTTTCTCTGTAGCTGTGACACTTTACTCTGTACTGTTATTGTTTTTACCTGTACTACATCAATGCACTCTGTACTAACCCAATGTAGCTGCACTGTGTAATGAATTGACCTGTACAATCAGTATGCAAGACAAGTTTTTCACTGCACCTTGGTACAAGTGACAATAATAAACCAATACCAATATCATAGTAGCTGTCGGATCATCTGGGTACCATATCTCTAGGAGAACTATATCACTGGGACAGCTTGTCTCTGTAGCAACAGTGTACTGTAGAAACCATATGCATGATATTAGTACCCATAACTCAATGGACACCCTATTTCCATAGGCACCTTGTCTCTGCCAATATCAGTGTGGGAAACAGGTCCCCATGGACACCAAAAATCACTCCAGGCAACTTATTACTGGGAACCATAATTCTCTGAGCACCGCATCACTACTGACCACAACACCACAGCAGGCACAATGTCTCTGCCCGCATTTTATGTTGATGGTGACTGTAGCATTGATTTATGAAAGGGAAATCATGTTTGTCTTCAGTCTGTTGAAGATGTGATGAGTGGGGTATATAAAGGGGAACCCGTGGATGTGATATGTTTACCCTTCCAGAAGGTCTCCAGTGAGGTCTCACAGGGTTACAAGGTCAGATGTGATAAGGCACCCATGGTGACAACATGTCAATGTAGAAGTCAACAAGGCTAGAGAGCACAGAATTGGGGGTAATGTACTGGAATGGGCTGAGAACAGGCTACAGGACAGAAAGCAGAGTGGGAGGTTGTCAGGCTGTGACTAGAGGGGTATTGCAGGGATCTGTGCTTGGGTCCCGCTCTTCACAATCTATGTCAACGACTTGGCTGAGGAGACCAAATGTCACAGTTCAAAGTTTACTGATGAGCATGTAAAGTGGCTTCAAGATGAGTGAGTGAACAAGGTCACGGCAGATGGAATATACTGTGGAACATCAAGCAGAAGAGCAGAGTATTTTTTAAACGGTGAGATATTGGGTAATGTCACTGGAAGTTAACCTGCAGGTGCAGCGAGAAGTTAGGGGGCAGATGGCATGTTGGCTTCTGTTGTCAAAGCATAAGAGCAAAGAAGTCTTTCTGCAGTGGTACGGGGCATTGGTGGGACCACACCTGGAGTACTGTGCATAGTTTTGGTTTTGTTACTTAAAAAAAACTTGCCACAGAGGGAGTGCAGCATGGAGTTACCAGACAGGGACGGCAGGCTATCCGGAAGAGGAGAGATTGAGTAGACTGAGACTTTATTCTCTACTGTAGAGTTTATAAGAATAAGAATGAAAACTACAAAATTCTCACAGGCTCAACAAGGTGGATGCAGGAAAAGTGTTTCCCCTGGCTGAGAAGTGTAGAACCATGGGTCACATTTTACTCAGATAGAACATAGAACATAAAACATCACAGCACAGTACAGGCCCTTCGGCTCACAATGTTGTACTGACATTTTATCCTGCTCTGTGATCTATCTAAACCTTCCCTCCCACATAACCCCCTATTTCTCTATCATTCATGTGTCTATCTAAGAGTCTCTTAAATGTCCCTAATGTATCTGCCCCCACAACCTCTGCCGGCAGTGCGTTCCACGCACCCACCACTCTCTGTGAAAAAACTTACCCCTGACATCACCTTATATCTTCCTCCAATCACCTTAAAATTATGTCCCCTCGTGTTAGCCATTTTCATCCTGGGAAAAAGTCTCTGACTGTCCACTCGATCTATGCCTCTTATCATCTTGTACACCTCTATCAAGTCACCTCTCATCCTCCTTCGCTCCAAAGAGAAAAGCCCTAGCTCACTCAACCTATCCTCATAAGACATGCTCTCCAATCCAGGCAGCATCCTGGTAAATCTCGTCTGCACCCTCTCTAAAGCTTCCACATCCTTCCTATAATGAGGTGACTAGTTAATGAGGTCTTCCTATAATAGATTTCTGGATATTAGGGGAATCGAGGGATAAGGGGATAAAACAGGAAAATGCCATTGAGGTAGAAGATCAAGCATGATCTTGGTGAAAGGGGTGGGCTCGACGGGCCAAATGACCAACTCGTGCTCGTATTTCTTATGTTCTTATGGGTACACATTCCTCCATCCCAAACCATAGCTGCACTGTGCAGCACTTGCAAAACACTGGCACAATTCACAAGCCTTTTTGGCAGCTCCTCCCAAACCCGTGACATCCAACGTCTGAAAGGACAAGGGCACAAGAATGCCAGCAATTCCAAGACACTGCCTTTCCTGGCCTGAAGTCGGCTGCCATTGCTGCATTGTTTCACATCCAACATCCTGCTGCACAGTGGGTGGACCTTCCCCACACTCACAGCCACAACAAGGCTCAAGGTCAGATCGAGATGCTTCAATCGTTAAAAAATCCTGCTTTACTACAAAGTCTCCTGGTACTTTAGGCCACTTCCCCCTCCCTAACATTATTCCAAAAAGTTCCAAACAAAATTCCGACAGTGGAAGTGTTTGAAATGAGCATTTCCCAAGTGTAGTTCTGTGTCCCCTGACTTCACTGCTTTGGCTAGGCTTGGAGGAATCGGGCAAGTTCCCACTGCTATCTCTGTGCCTTGGAACTGAGCAGATGAAGTCTACAGATGTTACAAGTCAACACCTGTGCAGCTGGAGCTCAGGAAGCTGCTGGTTCTGTTTTCTGGTGATAAGAGACTAAAGAACTTTCCAAAGGAAACTCAAAGAGTTCCACTGCAGATCCCTGCACCTGTTTACGGATTTATACCCCGTCCCTTCATCCTCTGTGAAATCCCAGCTGGCTGGGTGACGTCACAATGTAACGTAGCCTTCCTTGTTTGTTTATCAGGCGGATAGTTTATAAAGGTCTACAGAAGCAGCTGTAAGGCTCCCATTCATCTCCATGCAATAGTCCGCAGCCTCATTTATTGAATCATGAAGGGCCCAGAGATGCTCCCTTCGATGAGAGCTCTCACATAGAGTTAAAGTGAGATGCAGCATGGATACAGGCCCTTTGGCTCAGCGAGTCTGTGCTGACCATTAACCAATCCTAACCTAATCCCTTTTTGTTTTATTCTCTCCGCATTCTCATCATCTCCCCCAAATTTTACCACCCACCTACACATGGTGGGTAATTTACAGTGGCCAATGAACCGACCAACCTGCACGTCTTTGGGATGTGGGAGGAAACTGGAGCACCCGGGGGAAACCCACAAGGCCATAAGGAAAGCGTGCAAGCTCCACACAGACAGCACTCGAGGTCAGGGTTGAACCTACTAACTGCGCCGCAGTTCCACTCCATCCTCACAGCCCCTCAGTTTCTCCATCAAAGCCCCACCACTTTAGACGTGGAACTACAATGGAAGATTATCCATTCACTTCTGTAACTCTTCCACTACAGCCCCTCTTCTCTCCCGTCGAAACACTTGACCCATCACTCTCCCATCACTCTGCTCCAACCCTTCACTCTCTGTGGAGGTGGGGGACCCAGAGGGGTGAGCTTTATGAGGCTAAAACAATGGCTGGATGATTGGTCTTTGCTTGGAGAGTTGGGGCCTTAGAGCCATTGATTGGAAAGGTAGGCTGTGCTGAAACAGTAGGAGGGATGGCCTTGGTGCTGCTGGGAGAGTGCTGGAGCGAGGACTTCACTGGAGCACGAGTGGGGTGGACCTCGCCTCCTACAGTCCCTCGCCTCTACTGATTACTCAGCACATCCCACGCTGGGGTGAAACTCCCTGGTGCAGTTCCAGTGAAAAGGAATGAGCAGCCTGCAGACTCATTAAACACGACTCACAGGACTATTTTTGGAGGCTGATGTGTGCTGTCTGCTTCTTTTCTAGGAGTTGGGGACAGTCTGATGGCACTGATAAACAGGATGTTATATCAAACCTTCCAGAGTGGTATCTCTGGTCCCCAGGGGGTGACTGTTGATCAAACTCATTTGCTGAATGGAAAAATGATGCCTCCTCCCTGAAAACAGGAATAAGATATTTGGTCTCTGGAATTTATAACCTCATCAGGAGATACACCCTGTTTCCCACCCCAGCACCCACCCCACTTAAAGGGACAGGCCAGCCCTACCACCCCTCCAGTTGTTTCACTTCCCTTAGACACTTTTCGCTCAACTCATTTACACCATTTCAGCCCAAACTTCCTCATAGAGTCAAGGGAACACACACCGCAGAGCCCACACACCCACTGCCCCGCTCATTGACCTCTCCCATTGCCCCTCATCTCTCCCTCGTCTCACCCCTTCCTCCTGGCTCTCACCCTCTGCCCCCATTTAGAGATTGGCCCTGTCTGAGAGGTAACCCACTACCAGTGCTGGGGGGGGGGGGGGGGTGGACCCAAGAGAACAGGGCCCAAAACTAGACAGGACCCAGCGAGAGAGGACCTCAAAACCAGAGGCAACCTCAACCTTGAGGGACCCAAACCTAAGGAACACCAAACCAGGGGGACCCAGGAAGAGTGGGGCCCCAAACCTGAGGAAGCCAATCAGGGGACCAAAAACCGGCTCCCCAAACCAGGTGGGGGTTAGCAGCAGAGGAGGAGAATGTAAACAGAGGGGGCTAAACTGGAAGGAGCACAAAGCCCCAGAAGGAGAACCCCAACGCAGCAGAATGGTGAAGGTCTGAATCTGGAACAGCCACTTTGATGGTGTTTCTCTTTGTGGTTTCTTGCCTGAGTTTTGATCTCTTCAAATAGTCCAAACAGTTCAGCGTAACCATCCCAGGCAACAGTTAGCAGGTTGGAACAAGTGAGAGCTTCAAAGAGCCGGCTGAACACCACGGGGTACCTGAGAGCTCCCAAAAGGCTCAAAGTTAGCCTAAAGCAGATATGCAAATAAACCAAAACACAACATCTTTCAAGTGTTGAAACGGCGTGCGACATTACAAGGAACATTCGGCATCAAAGTAAATTCAAACTGAGAGAGTCGGAACAATGCAGGGAAGAATAACTGTGACAGAGGCAGAGAGCTGTGGTCAGAAAAGGAGACGGAGGAGACATGCAGAGAGACACATAAAACAGGAGCAGGAGAAGGCCACTCAGCCCATCAACGCCGCTCTACTATTCGATACAATCATGACTGATCTACCCCAGGCCTCCTCCTCCTCTCTGCCAGATCCCCATAGCCGTCAATCCCCCAATCTTCCAAAAATTTATCTACCTCCACATTAATACTTTGAATGACCTTGCCTCTACAACTCTCTAGGTCAGAGAATTCCAGAGATTCACTGAAGATATTTCTACGTACATATGTCCTTGTTCAAGATTCTCCCAGTGGTGAAAACATCTTGACACCTACCCTGTTGTGCCCCCATTAGGATCTTAACATCTCCCCTCATTCTTCTAAACTACAGACTCCACCTGTCCAGCCTGTCTTGATAGGACAACCCTCTCACCCCAGCAATTAGCCTGGCGAATCCCCTTTGGACTGCCTTCAATGCTACTATATCCTTTCTTAGGTAAGGGGGCCAAAACTGTGTGCTATACTCCAGGTGTGGCCTCACCTGTACAACAGTAGCAAAACTTCCATTTTTCTAAACTCCAACCCCATTACAATAGAGACTAATATAAGTTTCTTGCCTTCTTAACTACTTGCTGAACATACCTGTTAACTTCTTGTGATTCATACACCAGAACACCTAATCTCATTTGCAGTATTTTTCCATTTAGATAACAATCTGCCCTTTGATTCATCTTACATGACATTATACTTTCCTCACATTAAACTCCATTTATCAAGTTTTCGCCCACTTATTCAATTTATCTATGTCCTATCTCAGAGTCACAATGTCCTTTCACCTGTTTTCATGTCATCGGCAAATTTTTAATAGAATCAGAATCATATCTTTTTTCCCTGACATAGGTGATGTGGAATTTGTTGTTTTGCGGCAGCAGTACAGTGAAAAGACATAAAATTACTATAAATTATAAAAAATAAATAAAAAGTGCAAAAGAAGAAAATAATGAAATAGTGTTCATGGGTTCATGGACCGTTCAGAAATCTAAGATAAGAAAAGATCTTTATTAGTCACATGTACATTGAAACACACAGTGAAATGCATCTTTATGCGTAGTGTTCTGGGGGCAGCCCGCAAGTGTCGCCACGCTTCCGGCGCCAACATAGCATGCCCACAGCTTCCTAACCTGTGCGTCTTTGGAATGTGGGAGGGAACTGGAGCACCTGGAGGAAACCCACGCAGACACGGGGAGAACGTACAAACTCCTTACAGATAGTGGCGGGAATTGAACCCTGGTCGCTGGCGCTGTAAAGTGTTACACTAACCGCTACACTACCGTGCCTGCCCTGTTGGCGGAGGGTAGGAGCTGTTTCTGAATCATTGAGTGTGGGTCTTCAGGCTCCTCTACCTCCTCCCTCTTCTTGGTAGTAATGAGAAGAGGGCATGTCTCAGATGGTGAGGGTCCTTAGTGATGGATGCCACCCTCTTGAGACACCGCCTCTTGAAGATGTCCTTAGTGGTGGGGAGGGCTGTGCCTGTGATGGAGCTGGCTGAGTCTACAACCCTCAGCAGCCTCTTGCGATCCTGCACTTTGGAGCCTCCATACCAGGCAGTGATGCAACCAGTCAGAATGCTCTCCACTGTGCATCTGTAGAAATTTGGAAGAGCCTTTGGTGACCAAATCTCCTCAAGCTCCTAACAAAGTAGAGCCACTGGCGTGCCTTCTTCATGATTGCATCAATGTGTTGGACCCAGGATAGATCCTCTGAGATGTTGACACCCAGGAACTTGAAGCTGCTCACCCTTTCCACCGCTGACCCCTCAACGAGGACTGGTGTGTGTTCTCCCAGCTTCCCCTTCCTAAGGTCCACAATCAATTCCTTGGTCGTGCTGACGTTGAGTGCGAGGTTGTTGTGACACCACTCAACCAGCCGATATATCTCACTCCGGTACGCCTCCTCGTCACTACCTGAGATTCTATCAATGGTGGTGTCATCGGCGAACTTATAGATGGCGTTTGAGCTGTGCCTAGCCATACAGTCATGAGTGTAGAGAGAGTAGAGCAGTGGGCTAAGCACGCAGCCTTGAGGTGTGCCTGTGTTGATTGTCAGCGAGGAGGAGATGTTATTACATTCTGCCCTTCTTCCGGGTTATTAATTTAGTAGTAAGTAACTAAGGGCCAAGAATTGATTCCTGGGGTACTCTATTTGTTACAGTCTTCCAACCTGAAAAAGGCCTATTTATTTCAACTCTCTGTGTTAACCAATATTTCAATGTGTTAACCAATTTTCAATCCATGCTAACACACTACCTCCCCTGCCATGTCTTCTTAACTTGTGCACCAACCTCTTATCTTGCACTTTGCCAAATGCCTTTTGAAAGTCCAAATACATCACATCCACAGGCTCCCTTCTGCCCACTCTACATGTTTTGTTCTCAAAAAGCTAAAGCAAGCTTATCAAGCATAATTTGTAATCATGTATATTTGGTTTGATTAGATTAAGCTTTCCTAAATGACTATTTCTCCTTTGATTATTCACTCCAGCATCTTGCCAACAATAGATGTTAAACTAATTAGCCTGTAGCTTCCTGCCTTATACCTTTCTCCCTTCTTGAAAAAGGGAGTCACATTTGCCATTTTCCAATCCACTGGTACCATCCTGGAACTCAGTGAGTTTGGAAAAATTTCAACCAAACATCCATAGAAGGAAAGACATAGAGAGAGAGGGGATCAGAGGATTGGGGGGAAATATCAGTCATAGAGAGATAGACAGCAAGAGCTTGGGATGCAGGTTCGCAGAAAGATAGAAACAGGGGACAATGACAGACAAAGAGCAAGGATCGGAGAGCGAAGTAGGGACGGTCAGAGGAATATCGAGAGAGGAAAATAGAGATAAACAGCGAGAGACAGTCGAAGACACAGAGAACAAGAAACAGAATGAGATGTCAGAGAAAAGGAGATGGATTGCAGCAGTAAAAAAAGCAAACTAAAGCAGAAAATTCAGAACCAAGACAGAAATGCAGAGAGGGAGTGACGAGACACTGACTACCAGACAGAGAGAAATCAATCAGGGTAGGTATTGAGAGAATCTTGTTTTCTTTCTGTCATTTTCTGCCAAATGTCTGATCGTGTTTCACTTACTACTGCTAATGGAAGAGGTTGTACAAGGCCTTGTTGTTTCCTATCTCCAGATACCTATTGACCTTCACCATCCCTGTTCTCTGAGAGACCTAGGGAGACAGAAAGAAGGAAGAAGGTAGAATATTCTCCACCATTGACATCCTGGGGTCACCAATGACTAAACGTTCAACTGGATCAGTCAATATATTCAGTGGCTACAAGAGAAGGTCAGAGGCTGGGGGTGTCCTGCACCAAGGAACTCACCTCCTGACACAGCAAAGCCTTTCCATGGCTTTGACATAGCAAAACCTTTGATGGGACACTCTCCATTTGATAAGATATTTATTTATTAGTCACATGTACATCAAAACACACAGTGAAATGCGTCTTTTTGCGTTACTGAGAATGTTCCAGGGGCAGCCCGCAAGTGTCGCCACGCTTCTGGCACCAACATAGCACGCCCACAACTTCCTAACCTGTACATCTTTGGAATGTGGGAGGAAACCGGAGCACCCGGAGGAAACCCACGCAGACACGGGGAGAATGTACAAACTCCTTGCAGACAGTGGCCAGAATTGAACCCGGGTCACTGGTGCTGTAATAGCGTTACACTAACCGCTACACTACTGTGCCTTGCTGGATGAGTGCAGTTCCAACACCACTCAAGACCAACACCACGACATGCAGCAGAGAAAGGCAGAGACAGAATAAAAAGTACAAGGAAAGCAACAGTGTTAGAGACTGTAAGGTAGAAATCAGCAGAGGAGAGAGAGAGAAATGTGAAACAAAGAGGGAGTCTGTGAAAGAGAAACAGCAAGTCACAAAAAGCAGTTAATGTAAGAGAGGAGCAAGTAAGGTAGCAGAAGAGAAAAAGGAGATAGAGTTGTACAGGAGATGGAAATAGCAGAAGCATAGTGAGAGTCAGGGACAGGAGTAGGGAAACTTGCAAAACTGAAAAACGCTAATAGTGAGCAGAAATAATGACTGACAAAGAAACTGTGAGAAGATCACAGGAAGGAGAGAGCTAGGAGAAAAGAGAGGAAATGTCAGAGGGCAGCAGAGAGAGAGGTGAGACGGCCAAAGAGACAGAGAGAAATAAAGAAGAAATGAGAGAGAGTTGAACAAAATGAGACAGAGAGAAATGTCCAAAAACGGAAGGGGCCGAGGAAGGATGGAGAGAATGAGAAAAGAAAAGGAATCTGAAAGAGGGAGGGGAGAAAGTGCACAAGAAAAGCTGCTGTGGGATTCACTCCATTATACAGGGCATGAAACACAGGCAGTGGGAAAGCAAGGGTTGGATGTAGGGGGATAGAAAAAGAGGAAGGAGCACAGAGGTGTGGATATTTAGAGTCACTGTAACAGATACAAGCACCTCAACCCCCTGAGTCCATGCCACCACCCAAAATGATCCTCCATAAAACTGCCTAACCCCGAACACCTGTTGTTACCAAAAATCCACTGCTCTTGGGTTTAAAATTCATGAAGATCAGAGAAACACAAACCAGAAAGTGAGAAAGGGGGAAGCAATGGTGGGGGGAGTTTGATCCTGATGTGTGTGGGGGGGGGGGTCACATTTTGGGATAGGACGTACACAAGGAATCACAGGTCCCAGGGTGTATTGGGGAACAGAGATCCCTAAAGCTGGCAGCACAGGTGGATAAGGTGGCGAAGGAGACACATGGGATGCTGGCCTTCATTAGCCGGGGTACAGAATACATGGAGGTCACAATACAACTTTCTATAACTTTGGTTAGGTCACACCTGAAGTACAGTCTGGTCGCCACACTGTAGGAAGGAGGTGAATGCACCGGAGAGGGTGCAGAGGAGATTCACCAGAATGTTGCCTGGGATGGAATGCCTCAGTTATGAGGGGAGACTGGATAGTCTGGGTCTGTTTCCCTGGAGTGGAGGAGGCTGAGAGGGGACCTGACAGAGGTGTACAAAATGATGAGGGGCAGAGATAGGCTGGGTAGTGAGAAACATTTCCCCATAACGGAGACATCTAAATGGTTTAGAGAGAGGGTGTACGCTTAAGGTGAGGAGTAAGAGGTTAGAGGGGATCTGAGGGGGAGAAAATCTTCACTCAGAGGGTGGCTGCAGTCTGGCACTCGCTGCCTGAGGGGTGGTGGCAGCAGAGACCCTCACAACATTTACAACGTACCTGGATGAGATGTGAATCCCCAGGGCAATGAGGTTATGGGCCAACTGCCAGTAAATGGGATTGGTGTAGACGGGCCGAAGGGCCTGCGTCCGTGCCCGATGACTGTATGAAAAGGGAGAACCGGCTTCTCAGGGGTGAGAGCGGGTGAGAAGCCGGTGGAATCTGAGGGAGGGTGAGAGGGGCGACCGGAGAGACGCAGCGAAGAGAAACCAAGACACTGGTCAGGACCACAGAGAACGGGGAGTGAGCACTGCAGGGACAAGTTGAGAGATTGAAGGTGGCGAGGGAGGGGGAAGGACAGGGACTGTTCACGCCGCAGTGGCCCGGACTGTCGGACCCCCAGTCACCTCCTGTGCGCTCCTCCCAGACCTGTCGCGCCCGAGTCCCCTCCGGCAACACTTTCCAGCGGCTCCTCGGCCCCACCTTCCCCCCTCCCAGAGAAACCGCGGCACAGGGAATCTCCGCAACACATGCGCATTCCTCCGTCACACCTTCAGCAACCCTCAGTATAAGAGAGCAGGAAGCGGGAGCAGAGGCAATCGCTGGTGGCAGAGACAGACTGACACACACACGTAGAAAGAGACAGTGAGAGAGTGTTACACAGAAATACAGAGAGAGAGGGAGACACACACACCGAGGCACAGAGTGTAGCACAGACACACACACACATAGACAGACAGACAGACAGAGAGGGTCACAGAAACAGAAAGAAAGAGAGACAGAGAGAGGGAGACAGACACACACACAGAGTGTAGCACAGACACACACACACAGGGGGTCTGGTACGGGCAGGGACACCAGAGTGACACACAGACACAGAACGGGCAGCTAGAACAAGTGTCCGGAGCGGGTGTCGGCCGCCCACCTGTTGTCCGGAGCGGGAGCGGGAGCGGGCTCCCTGGACACAAGTGGAGTGGGCGGTGCGGAGGGAGCCGGCGGCAGCCCCGGGGCGATGAGCCGGTCAGGCGCTGCGCTGTGAGCGGGACCGAGGGCTCACCATGAATCTGGGCATCGCGCTGCTCACCCTGTGGCACCTGTGGCCGGAGACCGAGGTGAGCGAGAGGTCGGGGAGGAGGAGGAGGAGGAGGGCGGGTCAAGGGGAGGTCGGCAGGGTCCGGGGATCAAGGGGGGGGGGGGATCAGGGTGAAAGTGCAAGCGGGTTGAGGAGGTAGGCGCCGGGAGGTCCATGTCTGACCCGGGCTGGATTGCGAGGAGCTCGGTCAGCGGGGATATTTTATTTGCGCTTTAGAAAGAGGCCGTTCGGGCCGTCGAGGCTATGCTAGCTCTTATAGCAACCCCAATTCCCCACTAATTCTTCCTGTCTCCTGTTCCCCACATCCCCACCTACTCCCCCCCAGATCCCACCACTCACCTACACCCTGGGAACAACTTACAGCGGCCAATTAACCTACGAGCCCTGGATGTGGGGGTAAACCGAAGCCTAGGGCTGTGGGTACACCCACACCTCCCGGACTGCAGCAGTTCAAGAGGGCAGCTCACCCCCACCTTCTCAAGGGGAACTAGGGATGGGCAATTACACGCTGGCTCAGCCTGCAGAGCCCACCTCCCTCGAATAATTTAAAAAGGGGGAAATCCAGGCAGGCACGGGGAGAACGTGCACACTCCACACAGACAGCACCCGAGGTTGGGATTGAACCCGGGTCTCTGGAACTGTCACATCCAGCCGTGAGTTCCGGCAGTCCGTGGAGGGTTGACCACCAGGGTCCTCTCACCATCCGCGGGGGGCGCGGGGAGTGGGTTCTGTGGGATGGTGCTGTGCAGCCGCCTCACCGTGCATGTTTCTCTTACCCACCCTCACACCTTCCCCCCCCTCCCACCCCACAGGCTGACTGGATTCCCGAACACAGACACCGGAGTTTCCTCCTGCATCCGACACTGGGTAAGTCACTGGCAAATTGTTACATCAGTGTCCTGTGGCAACCAGACGCAGGGTGCGGGTACTGAGGAACGGGACGTTGCCCGGGCAAAGCTGTAGTGGCTTGGTGGAACATATCCATGGCGCTGTGACAGCAGAGAAAAGGCACTGGGCAAACAGCCAGAGATCTGGGCTGTTGCTCCAGGGGCACGAATTGGTATTGGTTTATTACTGTCACTTGTACCAAGGTACAGTGAAAAACTTGTCTTGCATACTGATCGTACAGATCAATTCATTACACAGTGCAGTTACATTGAGTTAGTACAGAGCGCATTGATGTAGTACAGGTAAAAACAATAACAGTACAGAGTAAAGTGTCACAGCTACAGAGAAAGTGCAGTGCAATAAGGTGCAAGGTCACAACAAGGTAGATCGTGAGGTCATAGTCCATCTCATGGTACAAGGGAACCGTTCAATAGTCTTATCACAGTGAGGTATTGGTTTATTATTGTCACTTGTACCTAGGTACAGTGAAAAACTCAAGTTCAAGTCTCACTGGGGACCAGAGCAGCTGGGAACTTCAATGTAAGTTGAAAGAAAAGTCTAGTAACAGTAAATACAAAACTACTGGAACTACCAGACAGCAGCTGCTGGAATCTGGAGCAACAAACAATCCGTTGGAAGAACTCAGTGGGTCAAGCAGCATCTGTGGTGGGGAAAGGAATTGTTGAAATTTCAGATTGAAACCCTGGACCAGACAGACACAGAGAGGCACACAGAGTGTAGCACAGACTACTAGACTGTGTAAAATCCATCTGATTCACTGATGTCCTTTGTGTAATGCTTCCAGACCCACCAATATGGTTAATACTTTGCAGGTCAGGCAGCATCTGTGCAGCAAGAAATGGTCAATATTTCAGGTTGACGACCCTCCAGCAGAGCCATTAACCTGAACCATTGGTTCTGTTCTCTCCTTCCACAGACACTGCTTGTCCTACCGAGTGTTTTCCGCATTTTCTGAATTTGTTTCAGGTTTCCAAGATCTGCAGGTTTTTAGCTGTTTAATCTGACAATGAGCTGAAACATTAACTACCTCTGCAGCTTGGCACAGTCAGGGACGGACAATAAATGTCAGCAATGCCAGAGGTGCCCACGTCCTGTGAATGAATTAAATAATATGGTAGGTTTAATACTTTGGAGCAAAGATGCAGTGTGGTGATCTTCCTATGAAGCAGATTGGTAGACTATAGTAATTTTGCTGGTTGAGGGTTACTCTAGGCAGGTAGAGTGGTGCTGCCCACACTCTCTCCAAGCAGTTGCCATTCCCCTCTTTGTATCCAACTGTAACTGTGGAAGGAATAGGTGACAAGATCTGATGCTACTTATTGAGGTCACAGCTCGGCTGGGAAAGGGAGGCCGTGCACTCCCTGGGCTTTTTCAGAGTGGGAGGTGGGCTGGTGGGGAAGACAGGAGGTTTATGAAGAGACTCCTGTCATATGGAGGTGTTGCTCCTGTACTAGGAATGGAAGAAGGAGAGAGGAGGTGTGTACATGAAAGGTGCGAGACTGAGTTTGCCACCACAGCTCCCAGAACAGGAGCTGAAACCGCAGAGTTTGTTCTGGGCTGTGTTTTGCTGGGAGGTGCAGTGAGGTGTGAGCAGACAGCTCAGGCTCTGTAGACAGGTCGGGGCCTCCTCTCCTCTCCACGGTAAGAATGCTCCTAGATGCATTCTTTATTTTTGAGTTCCATAATGATATTTCAATTCTTGCCTGTTATGTCTGCCAGCTATTCCAACCTTAGTTCAGCTGCTATCTAAGAAAGCCCAGTGTTTCCTGGAATTGTCTAAAAGTCCAAACGACTTTGGCGAGGTTCCACTGCCTCCTCACAGTCTAACGGCGAGGTATCACGTGAGCCAGCTGGGCTGCCCATGTTTCTGGGTTTTGTCCCACCATTGTTAAATGCCAGTCTCTCTCTTGTTTTTCAAATACAATGAATCTGCTTCTAAATATAGGCGCCCTGTGTTAACATTCCACTGTCCCAACCAGGATGGAATTTGTCGAATAGTTTCCTGATAGTTTGTGTTTCCAATTGTCTGAAACATTCAAATGAACAAAGTTTCTTTCTTTTGCCTGCGTGGCTGACCTTCACATTAACATTTCTGCTCCTTAAATGTGACACTGTTAACATTTCAGTCTGCTCAATCTTTCTCCATGCCGTTAACCCTTGGAATCCTGGAGATACACTCCCATCCTGTGGTGGGACTGAATCTATGATGCACGGTTAATGGGAAAGGATCATCCTTTTAATTGATCACAGTTCTGTCAGTTTGCACGTCTTCAGTTTTAAATATTCCACCACCAGGGGCTTCAGCCACTAGAACCCCCTCCTTAACTCTCCCTTTTCTGTAAGACCTCCTTAAAACCTGTCCAGACCAAGATTTTGCTCACCTGCCTTAATATTTTCTCCGGTGTCTTGGTTGAAAATGCTCCTATGACAGAACTTGAAGTTTGGTTCGAAGTACTGCATTAATCGGACTGATTATTGTGCTTGTGGGTGACTGTTTCCCTCCCACTGTCTCCTGATCCCACCTGCACCATCTGTATCACTTTGACTTTCTGGAGTTTGCTTCCCACTTGTGTGAAACATTCGCTGGCTTCCCTCGGACTTGTAATTCCCTCATTTGCAGCTGGCATCCCCTGGGATATGGCCCCTAGATTCCTGGGAAGAATTTGCTTTGATCAAGTTCCTTTGTGAGTTGAAGATTAGGGAAAATTGATGTTTGTTAAAACATGCTGATTACAGACCATGGGACAGGTGTTTAAATTCAGCGAGGTGAGGAAGAGTAACAAGGCATTAACAACGTCATATAGTCCATGGGTTGAGAGATCATCAGATATAATGTTAAATGGGAGATATTGAAATCGGGCAGCTGGAGGAACCTCGTCACATATAGAGCCATGGGACAGTGGACTCTTTCACCAGGGTTCATGGTTGAAGCAGAAGTGTTGCCAAAGTTAAGGACTGGATTGTTGGATCAGGGGTTTGGAGTGGATGAGAGAGCAGGGCGTGTAAGCATTCCCTGAACTCTCTGCTCCAGACTAAAAGCAAAAAACTGCAGATGCTGGAAAACCGAAGTAAAAACAGAAAGAGCTGGAAATAATCAGTGGATCAGGCAGAGTTAGGGTTTCAGGTGGATGTGCTTCACGGTCAGTACAATTCTGATGAACGGTCATCCACTTGAAATGTTAACTCTGTTGCTCTGTCCATAGATGCTGCCTGATCAGCTAAGAGTTTCCACCAAGTTCTGTTGCAGTGGAAACAATTCTACTCTGCTTTTGTCCATGACCAGCTCTCAGGATCTCTCCTTCTGAAAGCTGTGAAGCTTGTCTTTTAATTGAAGACTTAAGCGGGGATGGATAGATTGTTGTTGGGTGGATAGTACAGCTCGCCCATCGTCTAACAGGGTGGACCAAGTCTGATGGGCTGAGTGGCCTCTACTACTTCCCGTAGAAGAGTTCACAGCTGGTCACCAGGACAAAACTACAAGAGAAAAGTAAAATCAGCACGAAGGTGGAATTGTCCGCCCTCTGCCTGAAGTCCTGGTGTCTGTCACTCCATTTCCAGGTTAGTTGAGGTGCTGGATGATTCCTGGTAGATAACTTCCTGGAATCAGACCATGTTGACAACTCCAACCAGATTATTCCCTAATCCCATACAATATTCAGCTGCTGACCAAGATCTGTAATCTCTCCAAAACCATGTGATTGTGGAGGTAAAATCAATGGGCTGAGTTATCCCTGGTATTTCACAATTTATCCCCTTGGAAGATGATGTGCGATACAGGAGGTTAAATGAGCTGGATTCAATGGAAGCTTGTCATTGATAGTGGCATTGAGACACCAGCTGCGGTAACTGGGTCCTGGTATGGAGACCTGGGACAGTGTACTCTGGTAATCGGATGACGGAGAGGCTGGAATTAGCACTGGAAGTCAGTTATGGAAACTGGTGTTGTACGGGGATCAGACACTGACTTCTTGAGCACCTCTCGATTCCTTCACTTGCAGCTGTTGCCTCAGCCACTTGAGCCAAAGCCCTGGAATCTTCAATGTTCAAATGCTCTCAAAGCCCTGTCACCTTCTTCATATGTCCATGCCAATGTGATTGGCAATGAGATAGGGACAGGAGGAGGCCATTCAGCCCCTTGTGTCCATCACAAGAGCACATGAGGAGGCCATTCAGCCCCTCAGATCTACCACAGTACCCCAAGGATCATTCCAACACCCCCCCTCCACCCCCACCCCTGGAAATGATCTGCATGGCCATGTTTAGTTTCTTTAATCGGTTTCCTTATACTAACTTCCGCAGGCAGGTAGGGAAACTACATTTAGCAAGCAAAACACAAGATGCTGGAGGAACTCAGCAAGTCAGACAGCATCTGTGGAGGAAAATGGACAGTCGACTTTTTGGGTTGAGACCCTTCATCTGGGAAAAATATATAACATTCTACATTTTTAATTCAAAGGATTAGTTGTAAATATGTTATATTGGTCTTCAGCCAATCAAATGACCTGTAAAGTGAATGATTTTTAAATATAATTTCTAGATTGGTGTGGATACTAACCAGCTTGTGTTTGGTTTCAGACATGGACGTCAAGGATTCCGAGGACCTTGGTTTGTCATCTGTAAATGAGGGCGATCACGAGCGGGCAGTGCGTGTGACCCGCAGTACAGGTAAGGAACGTTTCTGCATCAGGATTTCCTATTTGACATTACCCAGCTGGTGAGAGCAGCGGCCCTAGGGAGGGTTGTGATGCTTCCTGTGGGGGTAGCTCATCAGGATCCCAGGGTGTTGGGGTATTAGCAGTCAGGGCCAGAGGGGAGGAAGGTTAACGAGGGGTTGGTTGTAAGGAGGTGGTACTTAAGGGGGGAATTCCTGTGACCGGGGCTTTGGTATCTGAAGGCATGTCTGCCAGTGGTACAGGAGAGCAGGAAGAGAAGAACACAGATATTGGAAGGTTGTAGGCAGGAAGGAGGTAACGTTGACGAGGTGGGTGAGGATTCTGAAGGTGTGAAAGAATGGGAAGCTGTAAATTGTACCCGTGAACAGAGGTGTAAATAACTCGGAACCCGACCGATCCTAATCCACACCAAGACATCTCCCCCTACGCCTGCCTCACTTTAGTCATTCACGGGGTGTGCAATGCCAGCATTTGTTGCCCATCCCCAACTGCCTCTGAGTCAACCATGTTGCTGGGTATGGAGTTACGTATTGACTAAAGACCACAGATCCCCTATCTGAAGGACATTAGTGATGAACCACACCGGTTTTTAAGCAACAATCTGTTGGGTTCTGGTTACTGGTACTGAGACCAGCTGTAATTCCAGATGTTTTCAATTAGATAACTTTAACCAGCCACCCCCCATCCCAGCTCCCATGGTGGGATTTGAACTTGGCTCTCGATCACTCCAGTTACTAGTCCACTAACTCAGCCACTATGTTGTGCACCCAGTCTCCAAAGGCTCCAACTTAAAATACTCTCCATATTTCACTCCCCTTCCCTTCCTCACACCCTTCCCCGATCGGTAACCCCTGTAGCCCCTCTTCAGAACCAACCCCACCACCAAGCTCTGACTTATTAGCGCCACCCTGGTGGTACCTGAAGCCCAAGGGTTCTCATAATGCCTTGCTGCCCTCACCTTTATAGACTCTAAGCTGACAGTGTTGAACGCCCTGACCTTGCCTCCTTTGACTTGGTGTCCAGTTGGGATGTGAAGCTATGGCCCCACCCTCATTGTAATGTGAGGGAGTGGGATGGGCACAGTCTGCCTTGGTCTGGTTCAGTGAGGGGCAGGGATTTGTGTCACCTATAGTCCACTGACTGGTGAACCCCTCTGTCCGTTCCTCTCTGCCAGTGGTGGAAGCTGCCAAACCAGCCGAGTGCAAAGTCCGGCCGGAGGTGATGGAGATAACCCGGAGCATGGTGGATCCCACCAGGGCCAACTTCTACCTGTGGCCGAGCTGTGTGGAAGTCCAACGCTGCTCAGGCTGCTGCAACACCAGGAACTACAAGTGCCAGCCCACCAAGGTACAGGAGCGGCGAGTGAAGGTGAGGACTAGCTGGGGCAACATGGGATGGGGCTGGGGTTCATGGGGATGCTGGGGCACTGGGCTGGCATGTGGGGTTTGGGCGGATTGGAAGCAATGCACCAGGGCCTATGGGCCACGTGTTGAGATTAGGAGTTACTTGGGGTTGCTGGGGCTCTCTGGAGGTTTCTGGGTATCAGGAGCTTTGGGTGGGGTGGGTCTCATTGGCCTGGGAATTGCAGGCCTCCGACATGGGAGGGATGGATACCAGGTGACCTGGCACCCGGGGTCAGGGGTTGGTGGACCTTGGGATGTGGGCTAGGTGATGAGAGCACTGTGAAACATGTAAAGGTCATGGCTTAATAGTGAATGGGGAGGGGGTGTCAGTGTGGGCTGCTGTGGCTGTTGGCTGGAGTGCCCAGTTGTGAAGTGGCAGGTAAATTCAATCAATACTTTGCATCAGTCTTCAGGGGGCACTGTAAACATCCCAACGGTAACAGATGGTTACTTTAAGATGGTGCAGAAGCACTTGTAACATTCCCAATCCTGAAAGATGAGGTACAGGTAAAACCAATGGGATTAAAGGCAGGCAAGTCACCAGGACCAGATGGCCTGTAGTCAAGGATTTTAAAGGGGGCAGAGACGGAGAGAGTTGGCCCATTGGTTGGTGTTTTTCAAACCTCACAGCGTTTTAGGGAGGGTATCAGTGGGTTGGAAAACAACTACTGTATCTCTTGTGTTCAAGGGGAGAGTGAGACGAAAAGTAGGTGGCTTGTTAGCTTAACATCTGCTGGAAAAATGCTGGAGTTGATAATCAAGGAAGAACTAGACGGTCATTCGAAAAAGCTTAATACATTCAAACCAAGTCTACGTGGTTTTATGAAAAGTAAATCATGTTTGACAAATTTGCCAGAGGTCTTTGAGGACATAACTGAGTCAATAGAGGGGGAACCAGCAGACGAAGCGTGTTTGAATTTTCAGAAGGCGTTTGACCGCTTGTCACACAAGAGGCTGGTGGATAAGATAAGCACTTGTGGTATTGGGGGAAGTGTCAGCATAGAACTCAGAGTGTGAATAAATGGGTCTTTTTCAGGCTGGAGGGGCGTAGCTAGTGGAGTGCCCCAAGGATTGGATCTTGGCCCTCAGTTCTTTACCATTTATACTAATGACCTTGAGGAGGGAGTGAAATTTAAGGCATTCAAATTTGCTGATGACACAAGTATTGTTGGGAGGGCAAGTTGTGATGGGGACATTTGGACTTTGTAACAGGATATTGATCGGTTGATTGTGGGTGAGAAGTTTAGTGTCAAAAACTATGAGGTCATGCAGAAAACACAGTTTTATCTAAATAGAGATTGTAGATTAACAAAGTACAGAGAGAGCTATGTCTTATTGCAAGAGTTTTGAAATTGGGAAGTGTTGTTACAATTGTACATTTGTTGGTGGTGAGGCCACTGCCAGAGGTCTGTGCACAGTTTTGGTCCTCGGTAGTGTAGCGGTTAGCGTAACATTACAGCACCAGGGACCCGGTTTCAATTCTGGCCACTGTCTGTAAGGAGTTTGTACGTTCTCTCCGTGTCTGCGTGGGTTTCCTCCGGGTGCTCTGGTTCCCTCCCATATTCGAAAGACGTACGGGTTAGGAAGTTGTGGGCATGCTATGTTAGCACCGGAAGCGTGGTGATACTTGCAGGCTGCCCCCAGAACACTACGCAACAGATGTATTTCACTGTGTTTCGATGTACATGTGACTAATAAAGATATCTTATTTGAGAGAGTCGTATTGGAGACAGTCCAAAAGGGATTCACTTGGTTATTTGCTGGGATGAGACGGTCGATCTGTCAGGAGTGGCTAAAGAAATTAGATGTACATCCTTTGGAGTTTAGGAAAATGAGGGGTGATCTTATTGAAATGAGTTCTTAAGGGAGCATGATACCAATGGGAGAATCTCGAATGAGGGGATGTAGTCACGTTAAGTGGCCAGTCATTTAAAACTGAGGTTTATAGGAATTTCTTCTCAGAGGATGGTGGATCTCTGGAATGCTCTACCCTGGAGCATTGTGGAGGCAGGATCATTGGGAGCACAGAGGAAGTGGATAACTTCTTGAAAGATCAATTAGTTGTGGGTTTTGGGGAACTGGCACAGAGGAGGAGATGAGGACTGGGACAGATCAGCCATGATCATATTGAGTGATGGGACAGGCTTGAGGGGCCAAGTTGATGGCTCCTGCTCCTAAATTCTTATGCACACTGACCCAGGTGAACGGCTCTGTGGTTTCATCGCCTCTCACCCCTCTGATCGGCAATGTAAAATTAACCTGCACTAAATCTGAACACAGCTCGGGGTCAGTCATATTGGTCCAGGAAATTCCAAACATGTTTCCACAATTAACTGACAGGGTTGGTGGTGAGTGCTGAGACTCTGGCTGAGACTTGCACAGTGAGTGAGTGTCAGTCATTTTGTTGTGTTGAATGGGTTGGGGCAGTTCCAAGCTCTGTCTACATTCATGGTGAAGGTGCACCTTGTATTAAGTCTTCAGACAAAGGTTCTTGGGCTGAAGTTGGTCGCAGACTTTTGGACATGGGGCGGGCTTGCTGTGTGTTCAGACGATCTCTATGCCTGCTTTAATTGTCTTTGCATCCCTCAGGTTGTGAAGAAGGTGTATCGGCGGAAAGGCACTGTGTCCAAGACAGCAGAGGTGGTGTTACTTGATCACATGGAGTGCAAGTGCATGACTGCAGCTCAGTATGCAGACTCCCAGGAGAGAGAGGGTGAGCATCCAACAGTCTTGGCTTACATTGGGTCTCAGCAACCAAGGAACCAGAGCTGGAGGGTTCAGTAGGGGTAGATGATGGGTGCTTGAGTTACCTTGGGTTAGGCATGGGACATCTGCTGAGAGTCTGGGTTTTCCGGGTTAGATGATGGCATCCTGTTTTATCTCTGTTGGACAACTGGTGTCTGAGGTGAGTCGGAATTACTTGATGAATGTCGGGGATGATCATGAGTTGACCTGTGTTTGACTGGTGCGTGTCTGGGATCTGGTTGGGTGTCTGGGGTTTAACCTGGTGTTTGGCCAGTATGAGGTTTGGTCAGTGGGTGTCAGGGGTTTGACCGGTGGGTGTCTGGGGTTTGGCCAGTCGTCTCTGGGCTGACCAGGTTAAGTTGCAGTTGCTCTAATGGTGAGTAACCAGGAGCCTTGGAAGCCGTGGCCCCAGTGAGATGGGCAGATTGCACACACTAGGCCTTTGCAGGTTTGGAGTCTGATGTGTACCTCTTCCCATCAGGGTCCTTGGTCTCTCCAGCTCCCACCGTGGTCCAGGCCCGCAAGTACAGCAGCAGCAAACGAAAACATCGGAAGTTCAAACTCTTTGGTGGGAAGAAAGGGTTTCACCAAACATAGAACCAAGCCATGAGATTCAGGTGAGGAGCTCTGAGCATCACACCCTCTCCCCGGGCAGGAGCAATGGCGCATGAACAGGGCCAAGGGAGGGATGGGGGAGTGCCTGAAGGTCTGTGGGAGGGAGGTCATAGTCAGTGCGTGGAAACTGGCCCTTTGGCCCAACTGCTCCATGCCGACCAAGATTCCCATCTAAACTAGTCCCATTTGGCCCATAATCCCTCTAAAACCTTCCTATCCTACCTTGTTATGACCTTGCACCTTATTGTCTACTGCAATGTAGCTGTGACACTGTATTGTTATTGTTTTTATCCTGTACTTACTCAATGCACTAATCTGTATGAACATTATGCAAGACAGTCTAGTGGTTAGCATAACACTTTACAGCGCCAGCGACCCCGGTTCAATGCCGGCTGCTGTCTGTAAGGAGTTTGCACATTCTCCCTGTGTCTGTGTGGGTTTCCTCCGGGTGCTCCGGTTTCCTCCCATATTCCAAAGACATACGGGTTAGGAAGTTGTGGGCATGCTATGTTGGCGCCAGAAGCGTGGCAACACTTGCAGGCTACCCCCAGAACATTCTATGCAAAAAGATGCATTTCACTATGTTTTTCGATGTACATGTAACTAATAAAGATCTTATCTACAAGTTTTTCACTGTACCTTGGTACAAGTGACAATAATAAACCAATACCAATCCATGTACCTGTCCAAATGCCTTTTAAATGTTGTTAATGTACCTACCTCAACCACTTCCTCTGGCAGCTCATTCCATGTACTGACAACCCTCTGGGTGAAAAAGTTGCCCCTCAGGCTCCTATTAAATCTCTCTCCTCTCACCTTAAACCTGTGCCCTCTAGTTCTTGATTCCCCAACCCTGGGAAAAAGGCTATGCATATTGACCCTATAATTTGCCCCTCATAATCTTATAGACCTCTATAAAATCACCCCTCATTCCCCTATGCTTCAATGAAAAAAAAAGTCCCAACCTGCCCAACCAGTCCCTTGAGTCCCAGCAACATCCTCGTAAATCTCTGCACTCTTTCCAGTTCAGAGTATAGACTGGGGCAGGGCAGGTGGGGAGTGAGTGCAGGATGCAGGAAGAGGCTTGAAGGCTTGAACAGGGCTTCTGGGGTACGTCACTCACACTGTCCTGTTTCTCTCCCCAGGTATCTTCTCCTCCGAACAGCCCCTGAATTGTGTGGTGTGACGCTGCAGTTCTGTGGTAGTCCTGCTGTTCACAGCCAACGGCAAATTAATATAATGACCTCTGGGAACTTCATGGATTTTGAGTAAAAGGACAAATCCAAGACCACTGTGCACTAAAGACCAAAATATGACTTTCAGCAAATGTTTAAGTAACGACCACTGGATTTTTTGAGCAAAGACTGGAGCCAATCAGCACTGTCGGTGGGGCTGGGAGGCCAGCATGCCTTTGCTGGAGACTGTGTCGAGACTTGGCTCTTTGCACTGTACATTTTGCTTTTCTCTGTCAATGTTTTACGTTTAATATTTGTTTCTGTGCATTGACTGAAGAGAACGGGAGGCCTAGCCTTGCTGCTATTGGCTGGCTTAGCCAGTTCATGTAGCATTTCCAAGGGGTGCACTGGCAGTTCTGGCCTGTCCATCAGATGTCCCCAGCTCAGGACCCCTCTCCACTGGCAACCACACGTGCACAGAGCACAGCTTCCCTCAGGACGGGAGCCGCCTCCTCCCTGGGACAGAGATTGAGCCCAGGTCTCTGCCCCCTGCCTCTGACTGGGAATGGGTTCAGTCTCTTCAGTGACACTCTGCCCCACCTACACTCACTGTCCTGGCTTGGCTGCAGGCTCCAGGTGCTGTGCTTCCTCAGAGTTAACAGGTCACAGATGGAGCCTGAGAGACTGGCCCGAGGACCAGGATCTGGCGGTGAAGTGACCCTGAGGGGAGGATACAGAGAGACCCAACATTCCCACTGCCTGGAACCATGCCACAGGCTCCAGCTGACTGCAGCTTGCTCCTGCTTGGTTACACAATTCAGGGACTGGAGTCTGGGCTGGTGAGCCACCGGTGCTGTAGATGGGGCAGGATGGGTGGAGGTGAGGCTGGGGTAGCTCCTGAAGATTGATTGACAAATATCGCTGTTCATTTCAGATGCCAATTGGTGCCTGAACCAAGGTCTATGATGCAGGGAGGGATGTACCTCACTGGGTTACTGCTGTAAATACTGGATCTCAACTGTTTTTTAAAGTTAAACATTGACTAATTATTTATATATTTAAAGTTGCAAAAGTTTCTATGAAGTACAATAAACTGCTGTTTGTGTAATGGCTGATCCTGTGGGGCCAGGTGTAGAGGATCTGAGATGTGCGTGGGTGAGTCACACATTCCAGCAACAGGGACTGCGGAATGTAGATGGAATACTTGGACGCTGATTCACGTTGCTAATTGCCTTAATTTGCTGCTGAGAGCCTGAGGCTATGTGTAGGTTAGGAGGACCTTCCCTCTGTGTTGATGCGATGTCTGTTGTCCCCTTCTCCACACAACACAATCACCAGACAGTGCAGGATTCTCCACCACGCCCCCTGCTAGCACCGGGGCAGGAGACTTTACATCAGAAAAGTTAATAACCTAACTAACATTTTCCTCATTGGCTGCCAGAAGCAGGCAGCCAAGTGAATTTGTGCAGGTAACAGCAGGTTACCAGACGACTGCCCACATCTAATTGTCCATGTCACTCAGACAGGACAAACAACAAACAGTGTGCTGCTGGTTGTGGCTGTGACACACTGCCACAGCCACCAGCTGTTTGCAGGTGATGTGAAAATAGGTAGTACAGTATAGTGGATAATGAGGAAGGTTTTCAAAAATTACAGGGGGATCTTGACCAGCTAAGTGGGCCGAGGAACAACAAATGGAGTTTAATTTAGATAAGTGCGAGGTGTTGCATTTTGGAAAGTCAAATCCAGGTAGGACTTCCACAGTGAATGACAGGGCCCTGGGGAGTGTTGTAGAACAGAGGGACCTTGGAGTACAGGTACATGGTTCATTGAAAGTGGAGTCACAGGTAGACAGGGTGGTGAAGAAGGCTTTTGGCACGCTGGCCTTCATCAGTCAGGGCACTGAGTATAAAAGTTGGGAGGTCCTGGTGAGGGTGTACAGGACGCTGGTGAGGCTGCATTTGGAGTATTGTGTTCAGTTTTGGTCGCCCTGCTACAGGAAAGATGTTCTTAAACTAGAAAGAGTGCAGAAAAGATTTACAAGGATACTGCCAGGCCTTGATGGAGTGAGTTACAGGTAGAGGTTGGACTGGTTAGGACTTTATTCCTGAGAGCGTTGGAGACTGAGAGGTGATCTGATAGGAGTGTATAAAATCAAGAGGGGCATAGATAGAAAAACTCAGTCTTTTTTTCAGAGTTGGGAATCAAGAACTAGAGGACATAGGTTTAAGGTGAAATGGGAAAGATTTAATAGGAACTTGAAGGGCAACTTTTTTTTATACAAAGGGTGGTATGTGTGTGGAACGAGCTGCCAGAGGAAGTGGTTGAGGCAGGTACAGTAACAACTTTTAAAAGACAGTTGGACAGGTATTTGGATTGGGAAGGTTTAGAAGGTTATGGGACCAAATGTTGGCAAATGGGAGCAGCTTGGATGGGGCATCTTGGTCAGCATGGACCAGTTGGGCTAGAGGGCCTGCTTCTGTACTATATAGCTCTATGACTCCATGATTGTGGGAGGGATCTGCGTTCTACATTTAACCGGACTGACCTACCCTGGGAGTGTTCACTGGGGCAATGTGGTGGAAGCTGCTTTCTGCCCTTTAGAATCAGAAACCAGTTACAGCAGAAAAGGAGAGCACTCAGTTATGTGCACACCGACCCTGTGCAGTAATCCAATTGTTCCCACTTCCCTGCCCTCTCCCCAGCTAGCCTGGCTTACACCCGTACCAGGACTATTCGATGGAATTGAAATTGGAATTGGTTTGTTACTTTCACATCTACTGAGATGCAGTGAAGGGTTTTTGTTTGCATACCATCCAGACAGATCATTCCATAAGTACATTGAGGTAGTGAAAAGGAAAACAGAATGCAGGATATTGTGTTGCCGTTACAGAGAAAGTGCAGTGCAGGTAGACAAAGTGCAAGGGCCTTGACGAGGTAGATCGGGAGATCAAGAGTAGATCTTTTAGTGTATGAGAGGTCCATTCAAGAGTCTGATAACAGTAGGATAGAAGCTGTCCTTGAGTGGTGGTATGTGTTCTCAAGCTTTTGTAACTTCTGCCCGACCTGAGGTGGAGAGGCAAGGGAGTGACTGGGGTGGGAGAGGTCCTTGATTGTGTTGGCTGCTTTATGAAAGGGACTTTATTCTGCTTCTAACCCATGCTGGTCAAGGTAGTCGCTGGTACAGTTAAGATTGTTGTAAAGATAACTAACATTTTTGTTAAGGAAGTATTAATAGATTATATTTTTCCAGTGTCTAGAAAGCAGGTAATATTCCACACAAGAGACTGTTTGCAAAATATGAATGTGTGGAACTGGAGGCATCCTTGAGCAGGGAACTTGTTAGGCAGGCAAGAGGGACTATTTACCAGGTACTATTGAGTCTGTGGTGGAGGAGCAGAGGGCTTTACATTCCAATTCTATGAAAGCACTGAGTTAGGTGCCTTGGTAACTAACATGTACAGCAGCAGAAAATTGCAGACATCCATAGAGTGAGTGGGCGGCCAAATTGTGGTAGATGGTATAGGTTTATTATTGTCACTTGTACCGAGGTACAGTGGAAAAACTTGTCTTGCACACCGATCGTACAGGTCAATTCATTACACAGTGCAGTTACATTGGGTTAGTACAAAGTGCATTGAGGTAGTACAGGGTAAAAACAATAATAGTACAGAGTAAAGTGTCACAGCTACAGAGGAAGTGCAATGCAGGTAGACAATAAGGTGCAAGGTCACAACAAAGTGGATGATGAGGTCAATAGTCCATCTCATCGTATAAGGGAACCATTCAATAGTCTTATCACTGTGGAATAGAAGCTGTCCTTGAGCCAGGTGGGGAGATGGTGTCCAGTGTGGCATGTGAGTCTGCCAATTTGGAACCAAGAAAGAGATCAGTGTATTCCCTAAATGTGAAGTGCAAGGTAAGTGAAGGACGAGGACCCGGATACAGATCTCGACAGGGAGCCACTGACCAGTGCTGAGTCTTGTGGAGTGTTGGCCTTTCCTGCAGGAGAGCTGTGTTACGAAGACCCAGTGGGCAGACCTGGTTTGAATTCAAGTGGAGTACTGTACACAGTTCTGGGCGCAGTAACTCGGTGAGGATATAATGTCATCGGAGGGGATGCAGCACAGACTGGGGATAAAGGGGTTAAACGCATAGACAAGCCTTGTAATTCCCAGGGAAGGAGGGAATTAAAGGGAAAGGCGGGACAGATAAAAACTATTTCTCTGTAAGGATACACTCTAAAGCTATTGTTCGGGAGTTCTGGGTTAATACCGAGAAATGTTTGACACAGGAAGTAAGTGATGATGTTGCCTGGAATGGAGGGCTGTGGTTATAAGGAGAGACTGGATAGGCTGGGTTTATTCTCGTAGGGGTAACTTTATAGAGGTTTATAAAATTGAGGGGCAGAGATGGAATGCAAGGACAGTTAGTCTTTTTCCCAGGGCAGGGGAGTCTAGAACTAGAGGGAACAGGCTTAAGCTGAGAGGGGAGACATTTAAAGGAGATCTGAGGACTAAGCTTTTCGCACAGGGTGGTGGTTATCTGGAATGAGCTGTCAGAGGAAGTGGTGGCAGCAGGTACAATTACATTGTTTGAAAAGCATATGGACACATACTTGGATAGGAAAGAAGTAGAGGGATACAGGCCTAATGCAGGCAAATGGGATTAGTGTATGGATGCGATGGGCTGAAGAGTCTGTTCCTGTGCTGGGTACGATTCTACGAAGGTACTGGAAATCTGGAGGTGTTTCCTGTGGCCAGCTCCTGCCTGCCTTTTGGCTCCGTCACTACACCTCTACCCCAGCCCAAGAAAAGTGCTGGGGTTCAATCGAACATTTCAAAACTGAGATTGATATATTTGTTGATGGTCAACGTGACTCAAGAGGTCAAAGGGCCCCTTCCTGTGCTGTTTAACTCTGTGTTAGGTGAGGGTTAGGTTCAAGGTCACAGACCAAAGTGAGTGAACACATGTAACTCAGATTAACCATGAGCCAACAGAATGACAGCAGATTCCTCCTGTGCTGGGAGTGTTGGTGGGGTAGTGTAGACGGTGCTGAACTACATCTCGCGTACACTGTTTCTGGCACACTCTGGGACAAATGAGAAGACCTTGGGAGGTGATGGAGAGGAAGTTTACCAGAACCGAGGGTCTCCAGTCGAGTGGAGAAGCTGGTTTTGTTCCTCTCAGAGCAAGCAGGAGTGAATGAAAACCTGACAGAAATGGTCAAAAGTGAGGGGTAGGACAAGGAAGGAGAAACCAATTCCTTTGGCTGATGGATTGATAACCAGAGACCACAGATCTTAAAACAAAAGTCAACTGCTTCACAGGACCATGAAGAATGATTTCCAAGGTCATGATAATCTTCAATGCCTTAGCTGGACAGGATTCAATTCCCAAGGGAATCTTCAAAAGACAATTGGAGCTGTATTAATTTACAACAGCTCAGAAGCAGGCCATTCCACCCATTAAGCCTAAGCTGGCTGTCAGAGTGGCCCCCACATTTCTCTATAAACCCATTCTCTCTCACATCCACATCAACTCACCTCAATACTCCTTCCACTAGTGATAATTGACAGAAGCCAGTTAATCTGCACGTCTTTGGGATATTTGACCCTCAATGATTTTTATTGATGCAGCACAGAAAGCATCCTGTCCAAATGCATCATGGCTTGGTACAGCAATTGCTCTGCCTGAAACCACAGGAAACTGCAGAGAGTTGTGGACACAGCTCAGCACATCACAACAACCAGCCTCCCCTCCGTGGAGTCCGTCTACACTTCTCACTGCCTCAGTAAGGCAGCCACCATAATCAAAGACCCCACCCACCCTGGACATTCTCTCTTCTGCCCCCTCCCATCAGAAAGAACATACAAAAGCCTGAAAGCAAGTACCACTAGGCTCAAGGACACTATTGTCCACTATTGAACAGTCCCCTAGTACGATAAGATGAACTCTTGACCTCACAATCTCCCTCTTCACGGCCTTGCACCCTATTGTCTGCCTGCACTGCACTTTCTCTGTAACTGAATTCTGCACTCTGTTATTGTTTTCCCTTGTGTTACCTCAATGCACTGTTGTAATGAAATGATCTGTATGGATGGCATGCAAAACAAAGTTTTTCACTGTACCTTGGTATACTTGACAATAATAAACCAATTACCAATTTAATTTATGGAACACCTGGGAGAACGTGCAAACTCCACACAGATAGCACCTGAAATCAGGATTGAAGCCAGGTTACTGGAGCTGTGAAAGAGGAACATTACCCACTGCACCACTGTGCTGCTACTCCCAGGTGAACACATTTGTTAACGGTGAAAGAAAAAGCTGTCAGATTAAATCAGACTGAGCCAATACAAGGAAACTGGGCCTCCTGTGCTTGGGATTCTACACTACAATGGAAAGTATGGGAGTGAAACTAAAGAGATACCGGGAAAACAAAGAGTGGGTCTGAAGAAGCACTGGTCAATAAAGTGAAAGATAATCCTAAAATGTTCAATTGTATGTAAAGAGCAAAAGGATGACCATGGAAAGAATGGGACTAAGACAATCAGAGATACAAAAAAATCTGCAGATGCTGGAATCTGGAGCAATACACAAAATGTGCTGGATGAGCTCAGCGGGTCAGGCAGCATCCATGGAGGGAAATAAAGCGTCGATGTTTCGGGCCGAGACCCTTCTTCAGGACTGGAAAGGAAGAGGGCAGAAGCCAGAATATGGTGGGGGGAGGGGGGAGCACACACTGGCAGGGGATAGGTGAGTTCAGGTGACAGGTGAGTCCAGGTGAGAGGGGGGAAGGTAGGTGGGTGGGGGAGGAGGAGAAGATGTAATAAGCTGAGAGGTGATGGGTAGAAGAGGCCGAGGGCCAAAGAAGAAGGAATCCGGTAGGAGAGGGCAGTGGACCATGGAATAAAGGATGGGGGAGGGGAGGAGAGGAGATGGGCAGCTCATCAAAGCAGGGGAAGGGAGCCACAGGAATAAGGGAAGACAAAGGAGTTGGGGGGGGTGCGGGGAAGAAAAGGTGGGGTTACTGGGAGTTAGCTCTCTGGAGACAGATTAACCACAGGTGTCTTCTACAAACTTACTGACTCCTACAGTTACCTTGACTACACCTCTTCCCACCCTGTCACTTGTAAGGACGCCATCCCCTTCTCTCAGTTCCTCTGCCTCCACTGCATCTGTTCCCATGATGAAGCTTCCCATTCTAGGACATCAGATACATAACAGGGACAGAGTTCCACTTGTCCTCACCTACCACCCCACGAGCCTCCGTATCCAACACATCATTCTCCGCAACTCCTGCCACCTCCAATGGGATCCCACCACCAGGCACATCTTCCCCTCACCCCTTCTCTCTGTTTTCCGAAGGGACCACTCTCTCCACAACTCCCTTGTCCACTCACCCCTCCCCACTGATAAACATCCCGAGCACTTATGCCTGCAACTGCACCAAGTGCTACACCTATCCCTACACCCCCTCCCTCACCACCATTCAGGGTCCCAGACAATCCTTCCAGATGATGCGGCGAGTCCGAGGGTGTCATTTATTGCATCCGGTGCTCCTGGTGCGGCCTCCTGTACATTGGTGTGATCTGACACGATTGGGTGACCGCTTCGTCGAGCACCTTCACTCCGTCTGCAACAACAGCCAGGACCTCCCGGCGGCCGCCCACTTCAATTCCACATCCCACTCCCACACTGACATGTCTATCCATGGCCTCCTCTACTGCCACGTTGAGGCCAGACACAGGTTGGAGGAACAACACCTCATATTCCGCCTTGGGAGTCTCCAACCTGACGGCCTCAACATCGATATCTCTAACTCCCGGTAACCCCACCCTTTCATTCCACCCCCCCCCAACTCCTTTGTCTTCCCTTATTCCTGTGGCTCCCTTCCCCCACCTTGATGACCTGCCCATCTCCTCTCCTCCCCTCCCCCATCCTTTATTCCATGGTCCACTGCTCTCTGCTACTGGATTCCTCCTCCTCCAGCCCTCTGACTCTTCTACCCATCACCTCTCAGCTTATTACATCTTCTCTCCCTCCCCCACCCACCTACCTTCCCCCTCTCACCTGGACTCACCTGTCCCCCACCTGCCTGTGCTCCTCTCCCTCCCCCCACCTTCTTATTCCGGCTTCTGCCCTCTTCCTTTCCAGTCCTGATGAAGGGCCTCGACCCGAAGCGTCGACTGTTTATTTCCCTCCACGGATGCTGCCTGACCCGTGGAGTTCCTCCAGCACATTTTGCCTACGACTAAGACAATCATCTTGGCCTTAGATTAGTCATTAAACAATAGAATAGTTACAGCACAGAACAAGGCCATTTGGCTGATTGTACCCAATGTAAGCTCTCTACTAGAGTTTGTCCCCAGTTTCCCTCCTTGGCCCAATCTCCATAGCCTTGCAAATGTCTTTGTGTACTTATCCAGTTCCAGCTCTTGGAGGTCATAATGGAACCTGCCTCCAGCATATCTGCAGGCAAATGGTCCGAGGTTCCAACCACACAGTGTGCAAAGAAAAGGTTTTTCCTCGTGTCACTCTCAATGCCCTTCCCCTTTATTTTACAGTTATGACCTCTAGCCCCCAACCCCTCTACCTAAGAGAACAGCCTCCCATTATCCACTCTGCCCAGACCCCTAATCACTTTACACACTGCTATCAGATCTCCCGTCAGCCTTCTCCAAAGAAAACAGTCCCAGCCTCTCCAATCTGTCTTTGTTACCGTAGTCCCTCATCCCAGGAACCATTCTCATAAATCTTTTTTTGGACCCTCTCCAATGCCTTTACATCCTTCCCATAATGTGGTGACCAGAATTGAACACAATACTCCACTGGTGGCCAGACCAGAGTTTCACGAACTTTCAGCATGACTTGACTTCCTGCATGACACAATAACCAGGGGTGAAGAGACGGAGCCTGCAGGTTAGGCGCTTACTGCTTTGTGGCTGTCTCCATGAAAGACTGGGTGATACCAATTTGTAATTAAGGCGGAAGCAAGAATGACACATTGAATGGGATAAACATAGTGAAAGGAGAAAGCATTTGCATCTTTGTTAAAGAAGTAAAGGAGGAAGTTGCAGAGGCTCTGACCGTTGACCTTCAAACATCTCAAGTGACAGAAGTGATGCCAGAGAAGTGTTCACATTGTACCTTTGTCTAAAGAGGGAGGAAAGAATACATGAAGTAATTGCAGCCAGTTATTTCTTTTTGGTGGTGAACAAATTATTGGAATCAATTGAGGGAATGGATAAACCTTCATGTGGAAAGGCATGGATAGCTGTTGAGGGATGGTTGTATTTAATCAGCCTGACTGATTTTTTTGAGGAGGTATCAAGGAGCATCGATGAGAGTGCGGCATTTGACATAGTCTATATGGCGAGTCTTTTGTTCAGCTCCTACATCATCAAGAACATAAGAGCCCACGGGATCCAAGGGAGAGTGGCAATTGGACATAAAGCTGGCTCAGTGGCAGGAAGCAGAGAGTGTAATGGTTGACAAGCGCTTTAGTGATAGGAAGGAGGTTACCAATGGGGCTCCACTGGGCTCGGTCCCTTGCTGGGTGTATTGTACAAAAAATGTCTATGTGGTGGAAGGTCAAGAGGAATGGTTTACACTGCAGGGAGGGAGAGATGGTTTGGTCAATTGGGCAGAAAAATGGGGAATGGAACGTCATCCAGCAAAGGCCGAGGTGATGTGTTTGGGAAACCGCAGCGAGGCAAAGGATTGTACAATAAATGGGAGGATGTTGAGAGGTGTGAAGGAACAGACGGAGAGTGCATTCACAGATCTTTAAAGGCAGCAGCACAGGTCAATAAGATGGTTAAAAGGAGGTATAGGATTGGAGAAGAGATAAGGAAAGATTCTTCACCTGCAAGTGGTGAGAGTCTGGAATGCACTGACTGAGGGGGGAGGTAGCGGCAGAAACCCTCATCACGTTTAATCTGCTCCTGGGTGTGGACTTGAAGAGTCATGACCTGCAGGGCTACAGACACAGTGTGGGAAGATGGGCGGCTGGGAAACTCTTTGTCTATGCGGCGCAGACATGAATGGCCACCATGCCGATAATTTTCTACGATACTGCAATTATAAACTTCGTGTCTAATCTCAATCACAGCTGCCTAGGAAGTGTGTGATGGGATGGTGTAGAGGGAGCATTACCCTGTGTCTAACCCCTGTCATCCATGCCCTGGGAGAGTGTGATGGAATGGTGTAAAGGAAATATTACCCTGTGTCTATCCCCTGTTGTCCCTGCCCTGGGAGTGTGTGATGGGACAGTGTAGAGGGAGCTTTACCCTGTGTCTAACCCCTGTTGTCCCTACCTTGGGAGTGTGTGATGGGATGGTGTAGAGGGAGCCTTACCCTGTGTCTATCCTCTACTGTCCCTGACCTGGGAGTGTGTCACTAGACTGGGTGAGTAATGATTGCTTTAGACAATAAATCCTGACAGCATAGCATCTGTTGAACTCAATTTAGGATTCTCCATAGAAAGACCATGGTGCGGGAGGAGTCCACTACACCTCTGGGTCAGGGTAATCTTCCCCGTCCCACTCCCCTGCTCTCTCCCCAGAACCTTGGAATAATATTTCCTTTCAAGTATTCTTTTCCCTCTGAGGGACCAAGTTCAACATTCAAGGGCTTCGGAAGAAAATTCAAAGAATAAATTGTGCTGAGATTGGAGTCTATCTGATGTTTGCAAATGTCTGCTCACACCCACCTGCTCGTGTCTGCCTTATTCTTGTGAACGAGCCCCTCTCATACGGGAGATTCCTGGAGTTGGTGTCATGTCAAGTTCTTAGCCTGGTGCTGGAGTGTTTCAACACCAGCTGCCTTTCTGCTCTGCAGTGGAATGTCACTGCAGAGAAATATTTCCAGTCAAGCTGCATCCTGCTGCAAATCCTGACCTCACCTGTAACATTCATATGCCGTGGCTGCCTCTGTTCTGCTGTCCACTGTGGTTCCCTGCTGTAAGTGAAGGTAAGAGTTAACCCCAAGGAGCAGCACACTCAGCTATTCTGTCACCACAACAGTTTCTTTGCCAGATTTAGCAGCTCCGTGCTACAATTCAGGGAAGAGAAAATTGTCATTCTGCACTGAAGCAGGGAGATCAAATCACATGAGGCACCGCAGGAGGAGACAGCAAGAGTGTGGTGGCACAGTGGTGCAGGAGGGTAGACCCGCTGCCTCACAGCACCAGGGAGCAGGTTCAACCCCGACCTCCCGACGATATCTGTGCAGAGTTTGCATGTTCTCCCTGTGACTGCGTGGGTCTCCCTTGGGTGCTCCAGTTTCCTCCCACAGACATGTGGGTTGGTAGGTTAATTGGCCACTGTAAATTGCCCCCAGTGTGTAGGTGGGTGAAATCTGGATGAGAATGTGGGAGAATTAAAAATGGAGTTGTTGTAGATTGATGGTCAGCACAGACATGGTGGGTTCCACAGGCAGAGGGAATCCAGGCTAATGTGGGGGGCCATTCAGAAGAGGCAGAAGTCTTCAACATATCTCCTTCAAACAAATGCTCAACATGAGACACTGCGCGGTGTGGTAGTGGAGGGCAGCCATGACAGTCTAGTGCAAAGGTCTGCAGGAAATGGGAAGTGTCCAAACGTGGCTGTAATAAGGGGTTCCATAGTTGGAGGCTTTTCTGTAACCAGCAGCATGGGTCCCACATGCTTCCTTGGTGCCAAAGGACATCATGGGGAGCGTGCAGAGCATTCTGCAGGGGAAAAGGAATGAGCCTGAAGTCATGGTACCCAGGACACAGGCAGAGCAGGAACCGAGGTCTGAAAGTCAACCTCTCTACCCCAATTTTGTTACGAACCAGCGACAAAAGAAACACACCGAGTCATGTATTCAATCTCCTGGTCAACAAGTGTACTTTTTTCCACATTCATTCGATATGGGTGTTGTTTGATTGGTTTTGCATCCTCAACATCAACATCACGGGTAATTACTTCCGATAATATCCAACCATTCCCAAAAATCTTCTAACAGTCCCGTACCCGTGGGAACAGGGAACTCTCTGGAACTGGGGAGGAAGGTATAAAGTAGGACCTCAGAGCTAGTGATCTCCAGGTTACTCCAAGCGCCAGTCACTAGTGAGAGTAGAGGTTTGACAATGATTGGCTAAAGACGTGGTGGAGAAGGGAGGGCTTCAGCTGATTCTTGGGGTACTGGGAACAGTGCCCAGGTAGGAGGGGCCCGAGGAAAGTACAGGATAGACACAAGGTAAAGCTCTCTCTACACCATCCCATCACACACTCCACAGGATTGGGACCAATGCCCTCTTGGGGAGTTTCATTAGTGTGGTTGGGAAGGAGAAGGAACACACCAGTAATGTCAATAGAGGCAAAAAATGAATGAAGTGTTGGACTGAACTGGAGAAGGAAGTAGCAGATTAGACCGGAACAGATGAGGAAGGGCCACAAGGAACACAAAGTCATGTTCTGAAAGTATATACGTAAGTGTACAAAGTGTGGGGGACTCAAGTACATAGTGTGTGGGAATGTAATGTAGTGGTAATAATGTGGCTTAAAATGGTAAGCATTGGATACTTTAATATTGACAGGTGCAAAGTGTTTAGAAAAGGTGGAAACGGGAAAGAGGGAGGTGGGGACTGCGCTGATCAGGAAAGACTTTCTAGTGTCTGAAAGAGGGGAGGTCATTGAGGATGCAAGGTCAGATTCCATTTGGTTAAAGTGGAGAGGCAAGAAGTGAAGGATTTTGACGCAGGTGGATACTCCGACTTCCAGAGAGTGGAGCTAATCAAAGAGAGGGACATTCCAGATGTGTGAGATCCATTGAGTGATATTGGAGGACTTTAATCATCCATCGCTTGGGGTGTTGAGGAAAGAGAGGGAGGACTTTCTGAAATGTGCTCAGAATTTCCTTCACCAGTATACTTCTGGGCCAACTCATCCATCAGTACTTACTGAGGAAGAGGGTACAGATAAAATATTAGCATCTGGAAGCAAAGATGGAAGAGATAAGGGATGGTGAAATTTGATGGATGGGATGTATTAGAAAGCCATGCTTAGACTGGATCTGCTGCCTGGCCTAGATAGTTAGCATCCCAAGTTTCTGAGGGAAGTGGGGATGGAGACAACAGAAGACTCATCATCCTCTGAGAGAAAAAATCACCTCGTCTCTTCCAACCTTCCCTGGATTTGGGGGAGGACCCAGAAAGTAGTAAAAAGGCAAATCCTTCTTCCAGAAAGGGTGTATATACATGGGGAACAATAACCAGGAACTGCACAGGAGAAGTAGCACAGATTTGAAAAAAGATTGTTTTGAATTTATCAATGAAGTAACAGAGAAGGTGATGAAGGAGATGCAGTGGATGTTGTCCAAATGGATTTTAAGAAAATGTTTGACAAAGTACCACAAAGGCCAGCTAACAAAATTGAGGACTGTGGTAAATAAATGGTTGTTTTCAAGACTGGAGGACGGTTGGTTGTGGTGTTGAAGGAGTTCAGAGATCAGTGCTAGGGACCTTTCTCTTCTTTGATGTATATAAATTACTTAGATCGTGAGAGGTTTGATACTTTGGTTCTATTTCTTCTCAATTCTCTAGATTTGGGGAAGGTTCCATTAGGTTGGAAATGAGCAAATGTAACCCCTTAAAAAGGGAGACAGAAGACAGGAACCTACAGGCCAGTTAGCTTAACATCTCCCAAAAGGAAAATGATGAAAGTTATTATTAAAGATATTATAGCAGGACACTTAAAAAATAGAAGGGAATCTGGCAAAGTCATCATGGTTTTGTGAAAGGGAAATAATTTTTGACCAATTTATTGCAGTTCTTTGAAGAATTTGTATAAGTGGATGAAACCACCAGAGGTAGGGTTGTTAAATTTTCCTACGACACAAAAATAGGTAGGAAGGAAAGTTGTAGAGAGGACATAAGGAGGACACGGAGGGATATAGATAGGCCAAGTCACAGGGCAAAGACGTGGCAAATGGGGTATAATGTGGGAAAATGTGAAAATGTTCATTTTGGCAGGAAAAAAAGAAACCAATTATCCAAATGGTGAGCAATTGCAGAGCTTAGGGATAAGAGGGATTTGTCTTTAAAGGAAGCATATGACAGAAGGTTTACTAGACTAATATTTAGAACAGGTGGGTTGCCTTATGAGGAGAGGTTGGACAGGTGGATTGTATCCGCTGGACATAGGTAGACTGGTTGAACCGGCAGATTATATTTCATGCAGAGAAGTAGATGAAGCATTTTGGCAAAAGGGTTGGGAGAGAGGGTGTAGACAACAGCACAGTGCTAATGTGTGGAGAATCAGAGGGGGTCATGTTCACCAAACGTTGCAGAATGTATTGATATAGAAAAACACATAGAATTCTGGGCATCATAAACAGCTGGTGAGTATTAAAAGTCTGGATGTTGTCTTGAATCTGTAGAAAGCCCTGGTGTGGCCATAGCTGGAGCAGTGTGGCCACTCTGCAGGATGGGTCCAAATGGCCTTGAGAAGGTGCAGAGAAGATTTCCCAGTTCCAGGGATGAGGGATTTTAGCTACAGGATCAGGTTGGAGAAGCTGGAGATGTTCTCCTTGGACGGATGGAGGTTGAAGCATGATTTGAAAGAGGTGGCTAAGGTTATGCCTGGTCTAGGTAAGACAGACAAAGAAACGCTGTTCCTATCGGCTGATGGTACGGGGAGCAGGGGACACAGATTTCAGGTCTTGGGCACAAGAAACTGAAGGGATTTGAGGAAGAAGAACTATTTTACTGAGTGGGTGGCAAAGATCCAGAACCCACAACCCCATGAGGGTGGTGAAAGTGGAAACAACTGGTTATTTTAAAAGAATATTGGATCAGCACTGGAGGGGAAGGAAGTTGTGAGACCAGGGGGTTAGAGCAGGGGAATGGCACTGACTAGATTGGTCTACAGAGAGGCAGCATGAGCTTGTTGGTTCCTCTGCACTGTAAAGAGAGCTTGTACGAAGTTCAAAACTAACAGCCGTAAATAAGGAGGAGATCCTCATAAGCCCAGAGAGCGAGCAGAGTGTGGACATGGATGGATGTGAGATTAAATGCCGTGAATGTCGAGAAACCCGTGAGGGAGATGGAAGAGTATGAGGGGCAGAAGCATGCAGGGACCAGTGGGGCAAACAGTCTGCATCTGCTCAGTGTAATCTGGAGCCAGCTGTGAAGAACGTTAGGATGTCCTGAAGTTATATAGAAATGAAACACCTTCCCACCCTTCAATGATCAGGTTGTGTCGGGTGGAATGGTGGACACTTTCTGCCAGTCCAGGAGCCTGAACTTTAAGAAGGTGCGCTGACAGGGCCAGCCTTCATCTGGTAAGCACAGGTGGTGCTGGAGAAGATGCGCAGCTCAGTGAGGCTGTGGTCACACACAAACTGGGGCAAATCCTAAACTACTTCCATCACCCCCTACGAAACTGAAATCTGTGTACTTCAGCAATCAGTCAGACATTAAATGGAAAATTCCGGCAGCTGGGACCAGCACCATCACCTTATTGTGACTCGGTGTTATTGTGTTGCATTTGTGCTCCACCCTTGCCAGGGATAGGGAGGCCCTGACGCCATGGGCCCGGTCACAGCTCTGTCCTAGTTACCCCTCAGGGACTTCATTAAATGCAGTGTTTGCTTGTCAGATCTGTTCACATTTCCATGTGACCACTGGTGGTCGGTAATCGCAAAAGTTAACCTGTTCAGCTTCTTACTTGTTTCAGTTTCACACCACTGATTTACAGATTTATAATTATTTCTCAAATTAATCTGAAATTCAAATATTGAGCAGATTGAACATGGAACTGGGGCAGCATCGAACCATTGCACAACGACCCTCAGCTTTCTGCTCTATTTAGGTTGCGTATAGTGTGCTTTGAATCTAGTTGCTGGATTGGTGAATTTATTATTATAGGTAGTTGAATTTGGGTATCTAATCCAACACGGTCAGGTAAATAATCTAACAATGTGCAGTGCTATCCCTGTTGTGTATATAATCCCACAGCTGTGTATAACCTAAGGGAGCAAAGAGCAACCACCATCTGTGCATCAAGGCCTCTGGACAGCAGTGCCTTTTTGCCTAAAGTTGCGATTAACTTGCCTTGCTGTTGTGATAGTTGTTGGTTAGTTGTGTGCTGTTAGCAACCTCACAGGAAAAGCACAGGAAATGATTCCACGCAACACGAGTTTTCTGAGTCATTGAAGCAAAAATACAACTTGTGGTTATTGAGTTTCGAAAGGTAGAGCTGGGCAAACATCAGCGGAATGAAACCCCCAGAAAGGGAATAAATCATGTTCAGAACAGGGAAACAACTGCCAGTAATGAACGGACATGAACACATCCTGCAGCTCCAGTAAACACATCGCCTCTGTAAAACATCCAACTCAGATCCAACTTCCAGCATCATTCTTTTACTTTACCACTAGATACTGTGTCCCCTTAGTTCTTGAACCGGGCTTGTGGCCGTCCGACTGTATGTATCAAAGACTGAACAGGGCCTGTGGGCATGGATTCAGAGTCACAGAGGTCACTGTACAGCACAGAAAGAAGCCGCTCAGCTCAACTGTTCATGTTGACCATGATTGCCACTTACGTCATCCCATTTGCCTGCGTTGGGCCCGTTTTCCTCTACTCCTCTACTTCTTTCCTAACCAACCACCTGTACAAATGCTTTTAAGTGCTGTATGTCGTTAAATGTAGATGGCTGTTGAACTGTGTGTTTCAATATCCGAACACGTCCTGTGCCTGTCCAACTGTGTGTCATTGCCTGAACAGAGCCTGTTCTGTTCGACTGTGTTCGCCAATGCTTGAACAGTTTGCATCCACCCTGCTTCACTTGGAGGGACTGTGCTGTATATGTGGGTGTTACAGTTGATGTGATAGTGAATGGATGTGACTGTCAGTGACGATCTGAGTGTAACCGTATCTGTGAGAATTAATGTGGGTGTGACAGGTAGGGAGTGTGAAAGCACATGTAAGTGTCAGTGTGGGTCTGAATGTAATAAAGGACAAAAGTTACAGTGTTGGGAACGTGGCAATGAGTGGGACATTTGGTGCGAGTGTGAGAGTAGATCCCACAATAGGTGACTGTGGCAATGGCTTTAAACGTGGCAATGGTGTGTGCGACAGGGTGTTTGTGATTGGATGGGTGAGTGTAACAATGGTGTGAACGTGACAAAATGACAGTGACATCTGCATTATTCAAGTGTATGAGTGGGTGTGATCTCAGTGTGAGTATGTGGTCATACATGTGAGTGAGAAAGTATGTGCATTCCATTAGTTCTGACCATTTTAGTGTAATTGTGTGCAAGTGTGTGTAGAGGCAGTAGATCAGTTTGCAGTGAGTCTAGTTTGCAAAGGACTCTCATACCTCGCATAACAAAAAGGAGGCCATTTAGCCCATCGAGTCTATACTGGCCTTCAGAGAAATCCCATTCCCCCACTTATTTCCCTGTAATCTATTCTCCCTCACATCTCCCTCAACCTCACTCTGACTCTCCTGTCACCCACCGACACTAGAGACAGTTTACAGCAGCCAATTCACCTACCGGCACATCTTTGGGATGTGGGAAGAAATTGGAGCACATGGGAAAAACCCCGTGGTCACAGCAAGGACTTGCAAACTCCACAAAAATAGCACCAGAGACCATGATCGAACCCCAGTGGCTGGAGCTGTGAGACTGTTCTGTTACACAGCTGCCCAATAGCTCGGACCATTGTGGCCAATTAGGATCTGCTGACATTTCACAAACTCGGGGCATTAACTTCAATGGTCAAATCGCTTTGGGAGCGGGCAGACAGACGAGGGAGGGGGTGGAGGAAGGCTGTTGGACTTAATTCAGGTTTAGGAAGTTGGAGATTTGAGAAGCTGGGGTGGAAACAGTGTAGGTACAACTAGGTTCAAATGGGTGCAGAGAGAGAGAGAGAGAGAGAGAGAGAGAGAGAGAGAGAGAGAGCACTTGGATGTGGGTGACAGCGAAAGATAGGAAACAGAGCTCCTGGATTTGTTGAGAAGAAATCAAGGGAGATAGACACCTGGATCAGCAGGTGAGGAGGAGGAGATATTGGTAAATTGGTTTAATATTGTCACATGTACCGAGGTACTGTGTAAAACTTTGTTTTGCAGGCCATCCATACAGATCATTTCATCACATCAGTGCATTGAGGTAGTACAAGGGAAAACAATAACAGAATGCAGAATAAAGTACTACAGTTACAGAGAAAGTGCAGTGCAGGCAGATAATAAAGTGCAAGGCCATAACGAGGTAGATTGTGAAGTCAAGAGTCCACCTTATCGTACTAGGGGACTGTTCAATAGTCTTATAACAGCGGGATAGAAGCTGCCCTCGAGCCTGGTGGAACGTGCTTTCAGGCTTTCGTATCTTCTGCCCAGTGAGATGGGGGAGAAGAGAGAATGTCTGGGGTGGGTGGGGTCTTTGATTATGCTGGCTGCTTTACTGAGGTAGTGAGAAATGTAGACAGAGTCCTTGGGAGGGGAGGCTGGTTTTTGTGATGTGCTGAGCTGTGTCCACAACTCTCTGCAGTTTCTTGTGGTCTTGGGCGGAGCAGTTGTCGTACCAAGCCATGATGCATCTGGATAGGATGCTTTCTGTTGATGAATTGATAAATTGGCTTATTATTGTCACATGTACCGAAGTACAGTGAAAAACTTTGTTTTGCCTGCCGTCCGTACAGATCATTTCATTACGACAGTGTATCTAGGTAGTAGAAGGCAAAGCACATTAACAGAATGCAGAACAAAGTGTTACAGTTACAGAGAAAGTGAAGTACAAGCAGACAATAAGGTGCAGGCCATAATGAGGAAGATTGTGAGGTCAGGAGGTGAGAAAATCTGGATTCAGGAAGGTGTGGAGGAGAAAGAGAGCACTTGGTTTGAGAAGATGGAGGAAGGAGAGGAGATACAGTATGTACAGAGAGAAAAGCAGAACATCAGGATTTCAAAATTTTGGGAGAGGGAAATCACTCACACAGACATGTGGATATGAGTAATGTTTTTGGATTTAGATGGGTAGGAAACAGAGAGCGAGAGATCATCGGGATTCAGGCAGGAGGGAGAAGAAGACCGAGACGCAGCAGGTCTGGTTTAACCTGAAGGTGAGGACAGTCTCAACCCCGAGCTCCTGTGTTTAGTGGATGTTATGTAGACCAGTGCATCAGACAGGATCTCACCACTTCAAACAACATGAGCTGTGGAAACAACATGTTTGTGTTAATGAAATCTGCTGAAATCCTGCTGTCAGATGTCCAAAGATCAGGTTGTTTGTCAGGGTTTATACCTTTTTTATTTTCCTTTGGTATGTTGAGAGTCAAGGCCAAGGAACAAATTCTTCCTTAAAAACAGAATGACGTAAGTCAGCGGCAGGCACTCACTTCAGCTCTATTACACAAACTATTGTTGCCTGGGCTCAGTACAGGAAATGAGGCCTAGCAACTAGGCTTTGACTAGAAGCAAACACAGGAAGTCAGTGGAGAAGGCTATTGTCTGATTACAAAAGATCTATATTGACTATCAAAGTCTGGCCCTGAGCCAGAGGTCCTCTGCATTCCAGACATACAATAATCCTTCTGCAATATTTCCTCCCTGTACATATGTTTGTTAATTCCTTTGGTCCGTGCAGTCTGAAGACTTGCCCTGTTCCAGTGCCAGATCAGGACAACTATTCTTTCAAAACATGAAAGCCCAGTTATCAGCAGACAATAGCTGCACATTCCTCCATCACAGAAGGTCCACTGGAATGGTACATAGAAAGTGATTCATCTCAGAGGGCTGATGTGGACAGAATAAAGGCAGACATGTTTTGGAGAGCAGGGAACCTGTCAACAGAATAAGTACTGAGAAAGGAGAGCTTTCTGGCATCAGTGGACAAATATATCCCATTTTTATTCTGCATTTATTTTTAATGCCTCCTTGAATGTCAAGGACAGAGGTCACTGTATGAGCAGTTGATCATTTTCCCCTGGGTTCAGCATGGGCACTGGTGGTTTCCATCTTTTGCTTATTTTCCATCCTCCTCCTCAGGAGCAATGGGATTCCCAGGAGAAGCCAGGATCTGACTGTATGCAGATCTAGGACATTTCACCAAGTTTGGATGACTGCTCAGAAACTCCTGATTCCTTAATGTGTGAATGACCGTGGCCAGGACCCTGTACAACACAGCAGTCCTGGGGAAGCTTGTGGGTGGTGTGCACGGCAGCCAGAGTGTGCAGCTTGCGGAGGGAGCCAGTGGCAGGGAAACCAATGGAAGGTAGTGCAGTGGTTAGTGTAACGTTTTACAGCGCCAGCGACCCGGGTTCAATTCCGGCCACTGTCTCCCGGGTGCTCCGGTTTCCTCCCACATTCCAAAGACATACAGGTTAGGAAATTGTGGACGTGCTATGTTGGCGCTGGAAGCGTGGCGACACTGGCGGGCTGCCCCAGAACACACTACGCAAAAGATGCATTTCACTGTGTGCTTCGATGTACATGTGACTAATAAGGATATCTTATCTTATCTTATGGTGTTGTAGTTGCGCTGGTCCAGATGAGTGGTGGGAATCCTTGCTTCACAAGTGAACCACGCAGGTAAACAGAGTACACAGCCAATCCAGTTCTAGTAGTCAAGTCGATAGGTCCTAAGATTCAATCAGAAGAGACCTCCAGGATATTAATGGAGGGGCAATTTGATGAAGAGGAGATTACTGAGCTTTATCCTGTACAAAATGCAAAAAGCTGCAGATTCTGGAAATGTGAAACGAAAACTGAAAAATGCCGGATATACTCAGCAAGCTGAGCAGCATCTATGGAAAGAGAAACAGAATCAATGTCCCAGGTCAACAACAACCCACCATGAAAGGTCATCAACCCAAGCACCACCACTGTTGCCCTGCCCATGGATATATACCCCACCCCGCCCCCCCACCCATTGAGCACCCCCAGTATTCCTTGACGCAAGAACTGGCCAGTCCTGACACAAACTGGAAAGGCTGGCTGTCTGAAATTGTTGAATCCAGTAGTGAGTCATGTGGGTGGTAGTGTGCTGAGACAGAAAATGAGGTGCTGATGTTGCTCGAGCTTAGGATGAGCTTCATTGGAACAGTAAAGGAGATTAATGACAGAGCGGTCACAGTGAGAGTTGGATGGAGAATCTCATTCATCACTGCATTCTGTGCTTTTCCTTCTTTTCAGCTGTCACAGATCACAAACTTCAATAACTCTAACATTCCTCTTCCTTCTCCCCCTTTGCTTTCCTCTCCTCCCAGCTCTCCCTCCCACCATTCCACCCCTTGCTATACTTTCACAATCCACCGTGATCTTCCCCTCTCTGATTCCCAACAATCGGCCCTCAGTTGAGGGGTCTTCTTCAGCCCCCTGTCCCACCTTAAAGAATTCTGAGCCTGACATGATGTTGATCTCTCCTTCTGCCACCTCGGTCTCCACGCCAAGTGTCTTCACTTAAGACTGTGCACCCCGTCTTCCATCTTCAGTATTCCTGATCCACTTGGACCCCTCCCTCTGACCTCTTACCCTCTCTAGATCTACTCATTACTAACTACTGATGCAAAATTGATCATCTCATTTCTCCATTGTAACATCACACAAGATGCTGGAGGAACTCAGCAGGTCAGGCAGCATATATGGTGAGAGATGGACAACACCTATCATCTCCCAACTGCTGACGCCACTCCCAATCCCCTCCCTCCCCATCTGCCTATTACCCCCCTCACTTGGATCCACCTGTCACCTCTTGCTCCACCGCTTTCCTCCACCTTTTTTATGTTGGGTTCCTCCCTTCTATCTTTGTCCAGATGAAGGTCCTCAATCTAAAACATCGACTGTCCATTTACCTCCAAAGGTGCTGCCTGACCTGCTGAGTTCCTCCGGCTTTTTGTGTGTTGCACCATATTCCAGCATCTGCAGTCTCTTGTGTCCTCATTTCTCCACTGACCTTTCTCACTCTGACCTAGCTCCCTGAACCTGCAGCACTTCATTCACCAAGGCCCAATCCTGACACCATAATCTAACCTGCTGACCAGAGAGCAATGCTGTTGTGATTTGGTGATCCGACCTTTACCTCGCAGAGACCGAACATCAGCTCTCAGACTCATCTTCATACCTCCCTCCATTTCTCAATGGTTTGTTTTTTTTTCTATTGTCACCTCCTCGCAGCTCCCTTCGATGCAACCACAGGAGATGCAATACCTGCCCTTTTAACTCTTCCTTGCCCAACATTCAAGGACCCAGGTGACACAGCGAATCACTTGCATTTCTTCCAATTTAGTGTTCTGTGATCTCCTCCTCGTCAGAGAGATTCGGTGATAGTTCACTCTGCAGGGGTAACCCTGAACTACCAATTGCCGATCACTTGAAGTCTCCAATACATTTCCACTCTATTCCTTCTGTCTGTAGCATCATACTGTTTCATGGGAGCTTAACACAAGTTTGAGGGAGGACATCTCATCTTCCGTCTAGGTATGTTACAGCCCTTGGGATTCAATATTGAATTCAACAAGTTCAGTTGCTGTTTGTGCCAGAACTGGTTGGTTCTGATATAGGTAATACTAAGGGTACAGTGGGTTGAGCAGTGTCCACAGTGAGGAGGGTGGGGCTGGCGTTCAAGTCAATGATCTCTCCTGGCCAAGATAGAACGGGCAAGGACGTTTACTGTTTCTCTGCAGATCCTTACAATTTACTGCTTCCAGCATTTTCTGTGTTTGTTTCAGATTTCCAGCATCTGCAGTATTTCTACTTTTCAATCCTTGGCCACTTCTGACATAACTCAGTTTTCCCCTCTCCACAGAAGCTGACTGACCTGCTGGGTTTTCCCAGTGTTCTCCTTCATTTCACAGTTCCAGCAGTTTTAGATTCCCCTTCTCCATCCTCCCTCCACTTTCACCCCTCCTGACAGACCAGCTGACATCACTGAGCATTCGGCATAGTCTTCTGGTCGACACCCAGCTTCTCCATGGGAACAAGTCATCCAGCTTCTCCTGGTCTCTGCCCTATCACAGGCACTCCCTTAGTTCCCTCCATCCCTTCCACTCTTCTACAGGTTAACACATGCTTGTTTTTCAAATTTTCCCAATTGTGATGAAAGGTCATCAACCTCCAATTTTAATCCTGTTTCTCTCATGACAGCGGCTACATCACTTATGTTTTCAATTATTATTTTGATCTGTGCAAGATAGCCAATACCTCATGTGTGGTGTAAATGTTATTAGGCACACGTCAGCCTAACCCCAGATGCTGTCTCTGTATTCCAGTGGACAATCATTGTGGGAGGATCTGCAGATACACTAACAGCTCACTTAGCACTCAGGATGTGTTTCTGAGCATGAGAGTGCTAACTGAATCAGCTCTAAAGGGGACCATTATACCATTATATAAGGAGAGGTGTTACAGTGTGTTTTTTTTCTACATATGAGTGATAAATTAGGGGTTCATTGAGAATAAATATCATCCTATTATTCACTATACAATGAACATGGAATGAGACAATGCAAAATACAATATAAAATGATAGAAATAAACTCACAAACACATCAGAGCTGCAGTGGGAGGAGGAGGCTATGTGGAAGGGGCTACATCTGAGGGAAGGGGCCAGGCTGTGACCCCTCCAGGGTTAACTGCCCTGCCCATTTCTTCTGCTCAGGGAGCAGTTCTCTGTCGCAGGAGATATCGGCGAGCATGATTCTGTCCACTGAGGAGCTGCCCCCCCCCAGTCTGGGTCACTCTCTGAAAACTGCTCTATTCCCTCCTCGTCCATCAGCGCTGCTGTGTTCACGTTTCTTTCCACTGGAGCCTCTACAGTTCCAGTGTCATCGGCCTCCACATGGACAGGGAGTTGCTCCAACTCTCGCAGTTCCCCATTCGTTAGGTTGTCCCCATGTTACTGCAGCATCTCTGTCACATCGCCGGTGTCACCTTCACCCATCCCTGCTTGGGTGGCAAGCTGGACAATGTCTCTGGTAGCCACCTGCTCCCCCTCCTCAAATCCCACAACGTCACCACATGCCTCCAGCCATAACTTCCACCGTCAATGGAAGCACAGGTGACAACCGCCCAGGATGCACTGATGTCATCCACGGTCTTCATGATGTTGTACATCCTTCAGAATTCCCTTATCGACCACTTACCCTGTCTATCTGTTGCTTCAACCGGCTGTTTGAAGGTGTGCCGAAGATGGTACAGGGTTTCAACCCAACACATCGACAGGTTCTTTCTGACCCACAGATCTGCTGAGTTCCTCCAGCAGGTTGTTTCTTGGTTGAAGATGGTAAGCCTTGAAACAAAAACAAAAATCCTGGAAGAACTCAGCCAGTCAAGCAGCATCTGTGGAAAGAGAGACCAGTTAATGTTTTTGAGTCAGGGACTCTTCCTCAGAAGTGGAGGGAGAGAGGCGGGTGTGAGTTTTCAAAGTGTGGCTGGGAGGGGGAGTGAGGTGTAAGGTATGGTCCTAATGTGGGCAAATGAGATTAGGGAAGATGGGAAAAAAGGTCAGCATGGACAAGATGGGCTGAACAGCCTGTTTCAGCCCTATTACAAGGGTATGGAAATTGTAAAGGCAGATCAGATGATAAGGAGCATTTGTACTGATTGCGAGTGAGGCATTCGGAATAAAACAGAGAGAGAAAAGGACATCATGGGGAGTGATAAGAGAGCAGTTTACCTTAAGTTGGAAAACTCAGTGTTCATTCCAGAAGGTTGCAAAGTGCCCTGATGGAGGGTGAGATTTTGTTCTTGGAGTTTACTTCGAAGCTGACAATGGAAGTGGAGGAAGCTGCAGACAAACAGGTTGGAATGGATGTTGGATTGGGAGTTAAAGTGATATGCAACGGGAAGCTCAGGTCACCTCTGTGGAGTGAGCACAGGTGCTCTGCTAAGCAATCACCTAATCTGTTTTTGGTTTTTCCGATACAGAGGAGGTCACATTGGTATTGGTATTGATTTATTATTGTCACTTGTACCGAGGTACAGTGAAAAGCTTGTCTTACAAACTGATGGTACAGGTCAATTCATTACACAGTGTAGTTACATTGAGTTAGTACAGAGTGCATTGATGTAGTACAGGTAAAAACAATACCAGTACAGAGTAAAGTGTCACAGCTACAGAGAAAGTGCAGTGCAATAAGGTGCAAGGTCACAACAAGGTAGATCGTGATCTTGCGGTCCTGGGCAGAGCAGTTGCCGTACCAAGCCGTGATACATCCAGATAGGATGCTTTCTATGGTGCATCTGTAAAAGTTGGTGAGAGTCAAAGGGGACAAACCAAATTTCTTTAGCCTCCTGAGGAAGTAGAGGCGCTGGTGAGCTTTCTTGGCCGTGGCATCTACGTGATTTGACCAGGACAGGCTGTTGGTGATGTTCACTCCCAGGAACTTGAAGCTGTCAACTCTCTCTACCTCAGTACCATTGATGGAGACAGGTGCATGTACACCGCTCCCTTTCCTGAAATCAATGACCAGCTCTTTTGTTTTGTTGGCACCAAATACAGTGCACGTGATTGGAAGATGTGCAAGTCAATCGCTGCTTCACCCGGACGGTGGGATGGGAAGAGGTGAATCTTCTCCAGATCATGGGAAGGTGCTTTGGGATGGGGAGTGATGGGTGAGGTTGCTTTAAGCTCAAGGTTATTTTCCTCATGGCAACGTTTCAATGCTGGGCAAAAGTATGAAATGAACCACAGCTGGAAGATGGCGATTGTTACCCAAGCCTCTTGTTTGCCTCCCAGATTACAGGTCGATGTTCGTTATAAAACTGCTCCATCACTCCTGGGGTTTTTGGTATTGGTATTGGTATTGGTTTATTATTTTGCATGTGGACATGCATGGGTTTCAGCACGAGGTCTCCCGAAGTGTTAACCCCGGCAGGAGTGTCAGCTGGTCATTGGACACCTCAAATCCAGCTGCATGTTTTCCTTCTCAAGATGAATGACAGCGTCCTTTCCCAGAAAAGGCCCATCCCGTTATCTTGAAGATGATGGAGGAGGACGGCCGCCGTGCCTATCGATGTATGAGGGTGTCAGATTTTCCTGTGCTGTCCGCTTGAAAGCGTGCGTAGCTTCACCACTGATGTGAATGTGGTACTGGTTACTGCAGCCTCTACATCGAAGGAACCCTCCATGGATGGCCTTTCTCTGTGATCATGAGCGGCTTAAATGCATGCAGTGGCGTGTTTGATCTTCCACCCAGGGTCATAACCCAATCTCCCTCTTCTCCAACACACTGGTCCTTGAACAAGTTCACCAGCAGCATGAACTGAAGTGGGGTCTGGCTGAAGCTTTGATCTTGCCTGGATTCCTCAAAATTCTCCCCGTGGTCAATGCAGCAAAACTGAATATGGCACAACATCCACCTGGTGCTTGCTGCTTCTCTGCCCTGTCACTTTGTAATATTTATGGATTATTAATGTTTTAATACATTGATTATAATTTTTGGGGTGGGTTAAATTTGGCCTTTTATATCTATGGTATTGTTGAATCTGTTTATAAAGTTATTGGTCATATTCTAAGTTTTTCTAGCGACACATCCGACGTGTTGGTAATTTGAGATAGTTTGATGGCTGGAGCCTGTGGTCCTACACCCCTGCAACACCCCCCAGGGCCCTGCTACTTACTGTGCAAGTCCTGCCCTGGTTTGTTGGACCAAAACGCAAAACCTCAAATTTAATTGAATTAAACCCCACCCACCATTCCTCGTGATCTTCCTCTCCCTCCCCAGTAGTGATCAGATGTCCCTGCCTGATGAGGGACACAAAGGCCTCGGAAGGAGCATGGCAGGGCCAGAGGTGGACTCACGGGATCTTTCTCTCCAAGTGGCCAGGTATCCTGCCTGACCAGGGGCAGGGGAGGCCTTAAGGGAGGGGAACCTCCTATGAAGCCATGGCCTTTGCCTCCTTTGACAAGCAGGGCAGCCTGCTGGCCATCCTCGATGTCACCATTGACAAGCCTGCGCCCTTGGAACCCCAGCGGGGGCGTGGAGCCCTTGGGCGAGTGGCCTGCCGACATTTTCTTGGTCTCGACGTGCGGGGCCTCGGCCCGGGCTGACATCTGGAGATTCGGCCGTTGTTTCGAGGGATTAATGATGGAGCAGGGACACAGTTGTCTGTGGGGTGGGAGGGGATTCCCCTGGGGCCTGCATTCCTTCACCTCCCTTCTGGATTCTCTCACCCACCCCCCCACCCCGGGGGCCTGCATTCCCTCACACACTCACACCCCCCCCACCCCCCGGAGCCTGCATTCCCTCACACACACACCCCACACCCTCCCACCCCCAGGTCTGCATTTCCTCACCGTATTCCGAAGTAAGGGAGGCCGGAGGGACACGCAGGTGTGAAGGCCGGAACCGTGCCGTGACCGGCCACCCTGGGCCATGCCCGACCCCTTGCTCTTGCCCCCAGCAGGTGGAACACACACGTTCCTCTGGTGAGTTTCAATGATATTATTCTTTTTGTACATTTTATAGAAAGTGTACCCTGGGTCAGGAGCGCTACAGTGAATCAGCGCTGTGAGGGGCAGTGCCGGGCGGTGTGAATCTCCAGGGTTATGGGCTGTGCAGGAGGGAAGGGTTAGATTGATCATGGAGGAGGTGTACATATAGTTCGGCACAACATCGTGGGCCAAAGGGCCCGTACTGTGCTGACTGTTCTATGTTCTAGATATGTAAAAGTGTGAAGGGTATAAACTGAGAAACTGGTACCTTGGTGGAGGTGTCAAGAACTTGGGGATATTAAATGAACGTCAAAAGTAAAAGAATCCGAAGTGACATGGGGAGAATTTATTTACGCAACAAATGTTTGGAACTCAAGGTTCTCAGTCACAAGAATGTTGCTTTTGCTTCAAGGAGGCTATGAATTTTTTCCTTCTGTCCACCTGGTAGACTCTTCCTGTAACAGATCTCAGAATATTGATTCTATATTCCTGAAGCATCTCTTCTTGATCAGTAGTGAGTGTACTCTCTGTACCTCTCTCTGTGATCACTAGTGAGTGCACTCTCTATACCTCTCTCTGTGTCACTAGTGAGTGCACTCTCTGTACCTCTCTCTGTGATCAGTAGTGAGTATACTCTCTGTATCCTCTCTCTGTGATCACTAGTGAGTGCACTCTCTGTATCCTCTCTCTGTGATCACTAGTGAGTGCACTCTCTGTATCCTCTCTCTGTGATCACTAGTGAGTGCACTCTCTGTATCCTCTCTCTGTGATCACTAGTGAGTGCACTCTCTGTATCCTCTCTCTGTGATCTCTAGTGAGTGTACTCTCTGTATCCTCTTCCCATGATCACTGAAGGATGCATTCCTTTTTTTCTGCAGGTCAGCTCAGCCATAGGACTTTTGCTCATTACTTTTTTGGTTCTGCGTGGCAAACAGTGCGCTGTACATTAATTACCAAGTAGGAGGCAACGTGCATCATACATTCCCATGTTATAATGGCAGCTGATGTTGAGGAGAACTCAAGCAACAGGGTTGTCATAGTGGGTGACTTTAACCCCCAATATTGAGCGGGACTTCCTTGGTGCAAGGGGCTTAGATGGGGCAGAATTTCTTCAGTGCATTCAAGAGGGTTTCTTGAAACAGTACATGGATAGTCCAGCCAGAGGAGGGACCATACTGGGCTTTGTTTTGGGAAATGAGGTTGGCCGGGTGACTGGCCTTTCAGTGGGAGAGCATTTTGGGAACAGTGATCACAATTCCTTAAGTTTTAAGATAGTAATGAATAAGGATAAGTCTGGAATTTGAGGGAGGGTACAAAACTGAGGGGAGGGTAAATTATGGCGTTATTAGACAGGAACTAGGGGGAGTTAATTGGGAGCAGCAGTTATCGGACAAGTCCACATCTGATTATGTAGGAGTTGTAACGACCAGCTGATCAGAGCTCAGGACCGCCATGTTCCAGTAAAGTGGAAGGACAAGGATGGCAAGGTAAGGAAACGTTGGATGACAGCCTGATATATGATATATAATATGAGGTTATGAATTTGATCAAAAAGAAAAAGGAAGCATATCTAAGATTTAGGAAGCTAAATTCAGACAGAGCCCTTGAGGAATATAAAGATAGCAGGAAAGATCTCAAGCAGATTAGGAAAGACAAAAGGGGCCATAGGATTTATGTGCATTTGAAAAACATGGCCTGATTAGGGACAGTCAGCATGGCTTAGTGCAGGGCAGGTCATGTCAACGGGGCATAGATAAGTTGCAGATATGGGCAGAGAAATGGCAGATGGAGTTTAATCCAGGCAAGTGTGAGGTGTTGCACTTTGAGAGGTCAAGTATAAGGGGAAAGTATACAGTCATTGGCAGGACCCTTAACAGCATTGACGTACAGAGAGATCATGAAGTCCAAGTCCACAGCTCCCTGAAAGTAGCCATGCAAAAAGATAGGGTGGTAACAAAGGCATATGTCTTGCTTGGCTTCATTGGTTGGGGAATTGAGTATGAGAGCAAGGAAGTTATGTTACAGCTATATAAACCTTTGGTTAGGCTGCACTTGGAGTACTGTGTGCAATTCTGGTTGCCCCATTAATGGAAGGATTTGGAGGCTTTGGATAGGGTGCAGAAGAGGTTTACCAGGATGCTGCCTGGATTAGAGGGTATGAGCAATAAGGAGATGTTGGACAAACTTGGGTCATTTTTTCTGGAGCATCAGAAGCTGAGTGGAGACCTGATAGATATCTATAAAATTATGAGAAGCATAGATAGGGTAGACAGCCAGAATCTTTTTCCCAGGGTAGAAATGTCAAGTACTAGAGGACATGCATTTAAAGTGAGAGGGGAAAGGTTTTGAGACAGAGTGTTGGGTGCCTGGAACAGGCTGCCAGGGGTGGTGGTGGAAGCAGATACAATAGTGGCATCTAAGAAGCTGCTAGACAGACGCATGAATATGCAGGGATTGGAGGGATACGGATCATGTACAAGCAGAAGAGATTTATTTTAATTCAGCATCATGTTTGGCGCAGACGTCGAGGCCCGAAGGGCCTGCTCCTGTGCTGTACTGTTCTATGTTCGATGTTCTAACTGGCCAGTTGGCCTACCTATGCACTCTAACTTTCTGGCCCGTAAATTTAAGCCATTGTTATTAATATATTGTAACTTTACCGTATGCCTCTCAACAATGTATTTCCCCATATATCAATTCACCCTTCAAAGATGCCTGGTCTGATCCCTGAGTTAACAGATGTTTGTGGTAGGCCTTGGTGGTATTATGACCATTCCAATGATTACGTCAAGTTTTCACAACAATTTTTCTTTTGTGTCACCGGATACGAATACTGAGCACAGGAGGAAGTTCTGCACGTGGAGCCCCAACATACAACAAAGTCTACTGTTGGCAAGTGTCCATTTTTCATAACATCTGCCTCATAACACTACGGGCAATCAAACTAGCTTTCAGCATTGCTCTTAGCTTTCTTACACTGAAACAGTGCCCTGTTCAACATCATTCTTCTCCTTGGCTTCCGTGGATTTATAATTTCTCTATCAATGTTCTATGTGTAACTTTGATATATGCTTTGCTTGAGTACATGTATAATACACCCAAGTGGTGACAGCAATATCTTCCTGGTCACTTCCATTAAATATTCATGAAGGTCTTTGGTTCAGAAAGTGCCTTTAACAAATATGTGCCGACTGTCCTTTATGAACTAATGGTTCATTGCAACATGCCTACTGTTGTGCCTAGCGATGTGCTTTAATCCAGCCAACATCAACATAATACTGACATGAGTGTTTTTACTTGGCCCATCCCTTCCTTCTATTTTCAATGCACTTTATTATAGGAATGGTATTTTGTTCCTGAAACAATGCATGTAATCAAAAACTGGAAAATCACACTTTTGGCACCAAGCACTCTTGAGCGGGAAAACCTGTCACAGATGACTGTCTCTTATTGCACCACAATGAACGCTAAACTGTTATCCAGATTTCATATTCTGATTGAACAATGCAAGTAGTCGCTGTGAATATCTTTGATGAAGTGATAGCAATATGCACTTGCATGTGGACTGTGGCTCAGCTGTCAGTTAAGATAAGATATCTTTATTAGTCACATGTACATCGAAACACACAGTGAAATACATCTTTTGCGTCGAGTGTTCTGGGGGCAGCCCGCAAGTGTCGCCACGCTTCCGGCGCCAACATAGCATGCCCACAACTTCCTAACCCGTACGTCTTTGGAATGTGGGAGGAAACCGGAGCACCCGGAGGAAACCCACGCAGACACGGGGAGAACGTCCAAACTCCTTACAGACAGCGGCAGGAATTGAACCCGGGTCGCTGGCGCTGTAATAGCGTCACGCTAACTGCTACACTACCGTGCCTGCAGAGACTGCTACCTTTAATTGCAACTCATGAAATCTAAGGCTTTCATTTGTCCATATTCTCTTTTATGCCCTCATTGTCCCTCCACTTCGCCTTCTCAATTACACCACTACACCCTGCATCGCCCTGGGTTTTCTGTCGTTTTATTCTTCACGGAAGTGGTCGCCAAGCTCCCAGCTTCTGATTTATGCTACCCTGCACAATTCTGGAAATCAGTATCTGGGAGCAGATAATTTACTTTGCCTGCTTTATCTCTGTTGGCCGTGGAAGATCCCAGACCTCCACGGATCCACCCTAATTTCTCCCACTATTCTGCAAAAATCAGAAAATACCAAAGGGTGTTAGTCGTATACTGGAAAAATTTCAAGTGACAGACTGATAAAATGTTCATTTCCATCACTGTGACCTTTCAGTACATTTCTGTCTGATCCTTTACATGACTGTGCCAAATATAACAGCAACATGATTGCTGTTTTCAGGATTCACTGCACTGGGCATTCTTTCCATGAGTTCTATAACATGATGTGTTTCTGATTCATCTGTGAGCGTCTCTGTTGTTGGCTCCCTCTGTTCTAGTTAACAAAGTATTTTTGATTTCATTTCCATCCGCAAGGGCTTTAGTCACCCTTTACCGTGCTGCTGTCCTGTAAGTGGATGCAGTTGTAATAATCATCTCAACACACAAATCAACTGGGTATTTCTCCATGAATTGCGCACACCAATACTTTTCTCTGCGCCTCTGCCTGCTTGTGCAAGCACAACGTTCTTGTTTCCTTGGTACAACCAATAAGGACTATTATTTTGAAACCTCAGACCTGTAATGTACGAGTGTACCTACAACCGTGCCATTATCATTACAACTTATCACCACCACCCCTCCACCCCGCCATCAGGGTGAGTTTCAAAGTGTGTGAGGGGGTGTGGGGATAATCAAGGAATGAGGACGTGGAGGTAGGAGGGGGAATGGGGGATGAGTGGGGAGAAGGGGGAATGGGAATGAATGGGGGAAATCAGGGAGTGAGTTTGTGGGACGAAGAGTTACTGGGACATTATCCTGTGACCTCAAACAAAAGACTGTAGAGTTGGGAGCTGAGGCCTCACCTCAACACATCTCAGCAGGCTGAGGTACATCTGACAATGGGCCACTGTCCTGGAGTCTCTCTGCTGGCTGTAACTTCCTACACCATTTCTACTAAGGACACCTGGCTGTTGCATTAACTCGTGCCTTTCCTGATCTCTCTCCACTAGTGATCTGCTCCACTAGTGATCTGCCGGGTCGCCTTCATTCATCCCCTTTCCAACTTCTCTCTTGGCCATTTTCTCCTTGCTACAAGCTTCAGCCATAGAGACTGAGGTCACAGCTACGCAGCTAGAAGCTGCCAGTTGTGATACATACCAGTGCGTTTCTGTGGTTGCAAGATGTCTTTGAGTAATGCGCAACACACAAAATGCTGGAGGAACTCAGCAGGTCAGGCAGCATCTGTGGAGGGAAATAAATAGTTGATGTTTTGGGTCGAGACTCTTCATCAGGACCTGGTCCTGATGAAGGGTCTTGACCCGAAACGTTGGCTGTTTGTTTCCCTCCATACATGTTGCCTGATCTGCTGAGTTCCTCCAGCATTTTGTGTGTGTTGCTCCAGATCCAGCATCCACAGAATCTCTTGTGTCTCCATTTGAGTAATGTGCTTCTCTTTTGAGCAAAATGGATAAGGCTAGCCACTGAAACCTATAAGAAAATCATAATCCTCTTGCATCTGTGTTAGCTTGCCAGGCAATGCTGCTTTATTGCTCTAATTATATTGCTCTTAGTATATTTGCATTTCAGGCCTTCAACATGGCTCAGAGGGGAGTACAACGAAGGTTCACCAGAATGATTCCTCAGATAGCAGGACTGCCACATGAAGAGGGATTGTGTCAACTCAGCGTATACTCATTGGAGTTTGGAGGAATCAAGCACAAAATTCTGACAGAGCTCAATAAATTGGAGGTGAAGCAGATGTTCCCCTGGTCTCAGGGTGTAGAATGATGGTCGCAGTCTCAGCATATAGGGCATGATACTTAGGTCTGAGATGAGGAGGAATTTCTTCACTCAGAGGGAATCAACTTGGAATTCTTGACCACATAAGATGGTGGAGGCTTCCAGATTTCCAGACACAGAAAGCTGTTCGGTGTTGGGATTATGGTATTGAAGTAGAGGATCGTATTGAATGAGAAGAGCATGCTTGAAGGCCAAGATGACTCCTATTTCTCATGTTCTTAATCCACTAGGACACAGGGTAACAATAAACTTCCTACATGTTCCAGGAATTCCACTCCTGAAATGGGAGAGGTTTAAATGTATTGTGAAATCTGTCAGCCTGCTCCCAGTTTCCCAGCTCAGAGTTGCTCTAATGGCCTCTTTGTATCATTTTCTTTGATTTGAACTATCCCATTGTTCTGTATTTAGATTTTGTTTTTCCTTTGGATCACAGGGCGCTGATTGTTTCAGGAGTGACTCTAATCTCCACCAGAATTTGACAAGACAACCAAGAGTGCATACACAGCCAGTTCAGGAGCTGCTGCTTGTATCTCATGAATCGGTATTTGAAAAAAAATGAGATCCACATTTTTTTGCAGATCATCATCCCTTGACAGATGTCATCAATGCCAACTGTACCTAACTACATTCCAAGCAGCCTCATCAGCTCATGTAGTAGCCTATCAGACCAAGGAATATCCATCCAGAAATCCAGCAGCCCACCAGCCCATCCAGCAGACAATGCAACAGCCCACCAGCCCACCCAGTAGCTCATCTATTAGCCAATAAATGCATGTGGTGTAGTCACTGCAGCAGCCAGTTTGAGGGAGGATTATTGGTCTGGATACCTGGAGAATTCCCCATTCATTGCACAACTGGCATTAGAAAAGCCTTTCCTTTCCTATCTTTGATCTTTTCACAGTTGACTGCCTTTCTGTACGTAGCAAGCGTTTGCTATGGTATCCAGCATCCATAAGAGAACGCAGACGAAAGTAGAATGCAGAGGCATTGCAGGTTTTAAAGATGGTCACTTGCCTCAGGAAGATGGGATTATTATTTCTCCAATGTATTCCTAGAGGCTCTGGGAGATAGAAAAATACAAGAGGAAACGCAGGACTTTAGTTAGGAAGAAAATTAAGAGGGAGATTCTTCAATTAAAATGGTGTGATTGATGGAGCCTTGCCTTTAAATTAGCTCCCAGATGAAACACTGATGGTTCCCACATTGTATCTTTAAATTTACTCTCCTTTTCACACTTGTATTAAAACACACAGCCACTGCCATTCGCAGTGATACTGCCAGGCAGCCTCATAATTACACAGTCAACACAGCCACCTTGACAGCCACACACAAATTGGCAGAATCCCTGACACTCTGATTCACCCTGTCAAGAATGCCACAGTTAAATAACAGACAACAATTGTAGGGGCTGTGTTCCAACAAAACACCACTATTACATTCCTTTCCACTGTACTATTTATAGGTTGACCCTCCTGCCTCGTGCGTTGGACAGTGTTTGAGATCAACATCTTCTGACTGGGCTCCAACACACTAATAATTTAGTTTACGCCATTTCGGAATCTGTGTCGTGTATTTTGTATATGGAGTTTATTCGATCTGGAAACCGTTCCCTCAGATTGGAATATTGCACATGTCACTCTGTTATTTAACAAAGGAGGGAGGAAGATGAGGGAATGATAGATCTGGAAGTCCAACATTTGTTGTCAGGAAATGTCTATAAATAACAATAGAAGGATAAAACATGAAATATTTTCACCAGATCAGGCAGTATTTTACATTTATGTAGTGAAATCAGGGCCAGATGGGATATAGCCCAGGTTATTGAGGGAGGCAGGAGATGAGATTGCTAGGGCCATGACCCAAGATCTTTATGTCCTCTCTAGCCACAGGTGAGGTCCTGGAGGACTAGCGAGTAGCTAATGTTGTTCCATTCTTCAAGAAGGGAAACAGGGATAATCCTGGAAACTATAGACTATGGTGTCTCACATTCGAGAGGATTCTTAGGGATAGGATTTATGAGCATTTAGAACTATAGAACCATAGAACAATACAGCACAATACAGGCCCTTCGGCCCACCATGTTGTGCCACCCTTCAAACCACACCTAAGACCATCTAACCCTTTCCTCCCACATATCCCTCTAACTTGAATTCCTCCATATGTTTATCTAACAATCTCTTGAACTTGTCCAATGTATCAGCCTCCACCACCACCCCAGGCAGCGCATTCCATGCACCAACCACTCTCTGGGTGAAAAACCTCCCTCTGACATCACCCTTGAACTTCCCACCCATTACCTTAAAGCCATGTCCTCTTGTTTTGAGCATTGGTGCCCTGGGAAAGAGGCGCTGGCTGTCCACTCTATCTATTCCTCTCAATATCTTGTACACCTCTATCATGTCTCCCCTCATCCTCCTTCTCTCCAATGAGAACAGCCCTAGCTCCTTTAGTCTCTCCTCATAATCCATACTCTCTAATCCAGGCAGCATCCTGGTAAATCTCCTCTGCACCCTCTCCAACACCTCCACATCCTTCCTATAATGTGGCAACCAGAATTGGACACAGTACTCTAAGTGTGGCCTAACCAGTTTTGTAAAGCTGCATCATCACTTCGCGGCTCTTAAACTCAATCCCACGATTTATGAAAGCTAACATCCCATAAACTTTCTTAACTACCCTATCCACCTGCAAGGCAACTTTCAGTGATCTGTGGATATGAAGCCCCTAGATCCCTCTGCTCCTCTACACTGCCCAGAATCCTGCCATTTACCTTGTACTCTGTCTTGGAGTTTGTCCTTCCAAAGTGTACGACCTCACACTTCTCTGGATTGAACTCCATCTGCCAATTGTCAGCCCAGCTCTGCATCCTATCAATATCCCTCTGCAAGCTTCGACAGCCCTCCACACTATCCACAACACCACCAATCTTTGTGTCATCTGCAAACTTGCTAACCCACCCTTCCATCCCCTCATCTAAGTCGTTAATAAATATCACAAAAAGTAGAGGTCCCAGAACCGATCCCTGCGTGACACCACTAGTCACAGCCCTCCAATCCGAATGCACTCTCTTCACCACAACCCTCTGCTTTCTACAGGCAAGCCAATTTTGAATCCACACAGCCAAGCTTCCCCGGATTCCTTGGCCTCTGACCTTCTGAAGAAGCCTACCATGCGGAACCTTGTCAAATGCCTTACTAAAATCCATGTAGACCACATCCACTGCACTACCCTCATCAATCTTCCTGGTCACCTCCTCAAAGAATGCTATCAGGCTTGTGAGGCAAGATCTTCCCTTCACAAAGCCATGCTGGCTGTCCCTAATCAGTCCATGCTTCTCCAAATGCTCATAGATCCTACCTCTTAGAATCCTTTACAACAGCTTACCCACCACAGATGTAAGGCTCACCGGTCTGTAATTCCCTGGACTATCCCTACTACCTTTTTTGAATAAGGAGACAACATTTGCCACCCTCCAATCCTCCGGTACCATCCCTGTTGACAACGAAGACTCAAAGATCCTAACCAATGGTTCAGCAATCTCCTCCCTCACGAAGCAGCCTGGGGAATATTCCGTCAGGCCCCAGGGACTTATCTGTCCTAATATTTTCTAACAACTCCAACACATCCTCTCTCTTAATATCTACATACTCTAGAGCATTACCCTCACCTACACTGTTCTCAGCATCATCAAGACCCCTCTCCATGGTGAATACTGAAGAGAAGTATTCATTGAGAACCTCACCCACTTCCACAGCTTCCAGGCACATCCTCCCACCTTTGTCTTTAATCGGACCTACCTTTACCCTAGCCATCCTTCTGCTCTTTACATACGAGAAAAAAGCCTTGGGATTCTCCTTAACCCTACTCGACAAAGCCTTTTCATGTCCCCTTCTTGCTCTCCTCAGCCCTTTCTTAAGTTCCTTCCTTGCTACCCTATATTCCTCACGAGCCCTGTCCGATCCTTGCCGCTTACACCTTATGTATGCTGCCTTCTTCTTCCTAACTAGTTGTTCCACATCTCTCGTCACCCACGGTTCCTTCACCCTGCCATTCCTTCTCTGCCTCACTGGGACAAATTTATCCCTAACATCCTGCAAAAGATCCCTGAACATCGACCACATCTCCATAGTACATTTCCCTTCAAAAATGTCATCCCAATTTACACTCCTGCCCTATAGCCTCATAATTCGCCTTTCCCCAATTAAATATCTTCCTGTCCTCTTTGCTCCTATCCTTGTCCATGACAATGCTAAAGGTTATGGAGCAATGGTCACTGTCCCCCAAATGCTCACCCACCAAAAGATCTGTCACCTGACCGGGTTCATTACCTAAAACTAGATCTAATATGGCACTCCCTCATCAGCCTGTCAACATACTGCGTCGGGAATCTGTCCTGGACACACTTAACAAACTACGCCCCGTCTAATTTGGAAGACCATGGCCTAATTAGGGACAGTCAGCAAGACTTTGTGCAGGGCAAGTCATGTCTTACTAACTTGATTGAGTTTTTCGAGGAGATGACGAAGGTGATTGAAGAAGGTAGAGCTGTGGATGATGTCTACATGGATTTTGGTAAGGCGTTTGACAAGGTCCCTCATGGTAGGCTCATCCAGAAGATTAAGATGCATGGGATCCACGGTGACTTGGCTGTTTGGATTCAGAATTGGCTTACCCATAGAAGACAGAGGGTAGAGGTCGATGGGACTTATTCTGGTTGGAGGTCAGTGACTAGTGGTGTTCCGCAGGGACCTGCACTGCGACCTCAGCTTTTTGCGATGTACTATAAATGACCTGGATGAAAATGTAGATGGGTGGGTTAGTAAGTTTGCAGAAGATACAAAGATTGCTGGTGTTGTGAATAGTGTAGAAGATTGCCAAAGGATACAGCGGGATAAGTTGCAGATATGGGCAGAGAAATGGCAGATGGGGTTTAATCTGGCCAAACGTGAGGTGTTGCACTTTGGAAGATCAAATGTAAAGGGACAGTACACTGTTAATGGCAGGACCCTTAACAGTGTTGATGTACAGAGCAATCTTGGGATCCAAGTCCATAGCTCCCTGTAAGTGGCTGCACAGGTTGACAGGGTGTAAAGAAAGCATACAGCATGCTTGCCTTCATTAGTCAAGGCATTGAGTTCAAGAGTCAGTAAGTCATGTTGCAGCTTTATAAAACTCCATTACAGAAAGGGTGTGGAGGCTTTTGAGGGGGTGTAGAGTTCACCAGGATGCTGCCTGGATTAGAGGGCATGTGTTATAAGGAAAGGTTGGACAAACTTGAGTTGTTTACTCTGGAGCGACGCAGGCTGACGGGAGACCTGAAAGAAGTTCATAAGATTATGAGAGGCATAGATAGGCAGCTGGTATCTTTTTCCAGGGTCGAAATGTGTAATACTAGAGGGCATGCATTTAAGGTGAGGGGGGAAAGTTCAAAGGAGATGTGCAGGGCAAGTTTCTTTACACAGAGAGTGGCGGGTGCCTGGAATGCGCTGCCAGGGGTAGTAGTGGAGGCAGATACAATAGAGGTGATTAAGAGACTCTTAAGAATGTACAAAGAATGGAGGGATATGAACATTATGTAGGCAGAAGGGATTAGTGTAGTTAGGCGTTTAATTACTAGTTTAATTAGTTTGGCACAACATGGTAGGCTGTTCCTGTGCTGTACGGTTCTATGTTCTATGAGATATGGAGCCAGGTGACCAAATGCTTGATCAATGAGACAGGTTTTTGGGATTGTCTTAAAAGTAGGAGAAGGGGTATGGAGGTGGAGAGAATTAGGGAAGGAATTAGGATCATAGAACTAAGAGTAGGCTATCTATTCCACGGAGCCTGCAATATTGACACCATTTATTCACCAGAGATGAGCATCGCTAGCAAAGCCAGCATTTAGCGCCTATCCCTAATTGCCCTTTGAAGGGTGATTGTGAGCAAGCTTTTCAAACTGCTGCAGTCCGCCGTGGAGCTGTCATAGTGCTGTTGAGGAACTTTTCCAAAATGATGAAAAAAAGAGAGGGAAATATGTACGTTGGAAATCTGAAATAAAAACAGAGAATGCTGGAAAGTTACCTGACCTGTTTCATTACTAAAATAATAGCAAAATAGTTTTCTCTCCTTTTCAGTTCTGAAGTAGGGTCTCATATCTGAAACATTAACTCTTTCCACAGAAGCTGCAGGACCTGCTGAGGGTTGTCAGCATTTTCTGTTTTTACCCCCAAATGAAGGTCAGGTGTGACATGGAGGGGAACTTGGGGGTGCTGGTATTCCCAGATAGCTGCTGCTCATGTCTATCTTGGTGGTGGAGGTCACAGGCATGGACGGCTATCAAAGAAGCCTTGGTGAGTTGCTCCAATCCATCTTGTAGACGATGCATACTTTAGCCATGGTGTGCCAATGGTGCAGAGAGTGAATGTTTGATGAGATGCCAATCACAAGGGCTTCCTTGTCCTGGATGGTGTTGGAGATTGAGCAGTGGTCCAGGAAAGTGGTTAGTGCATACTCATACTCCTGATGTCTACCTTGTAGACAGTGGCAGACTTTTGAGTGTTAGAGGTGAGTAATGTGTTGCAGGATACATATCCCCTGACCTGTTCTTCACAAGGCCAGTCCAGCTAAGTTTTTGATCAGCTAGTGGCTCCCATAATATTGATGGAAGAGAATTTAACAACAACTTTACCTAGGAAGCATTTTTACTGTTGTAAAATAAGATAAGATAAGATCTTTATTAGTCACATGTACATCGAAACAGACAGTGATATTTTTTTTTGCGTAGAGAGTTCTGGGGGCAGCCTGCAAGTGTCACCACACAAGTGGCCCAAGATGCTTCACAAGAGAACCATCAAACAAAATTTGACGCATAACAAATTGTTATGAAAGCTGAGTAGAACAGCTGGATTTAGAGGAGACAGAGGGAGGATATAGGGGCAGAGAAATTCAGGGAGGAAATTCCAGAGCTTTGGGCCTGGCAGCTGAAGGAATGTCTACCATGTTGGAGTAATTTAGTTCAGGGATAAACATAAAGCTGTTACTGCAGGAGTGCATCTACTTTTGTATCTGATCTGATTTCTTTATTAATCACATGTACATCGAAACAAACAGTGAAATGTGTCTTTTTCCGGAGAGTGTTCTGGGGGCAGCCTGCAAGTGTCGCCACGCTTCCGGCACCAACATAGCATGCCCACAATTTCCTAACCCGTACCTTTCATTTGCAATGTGGGAGGAAACCGGAGCACCCGGAGGAAACCCACACAGACACGGAGAGGACATATAAACTCCTTACAGACAGCAGCCAGAATTGAACCCGGGTCACCGCCACTGTAAAGCATTACGCTAACCGCTACACTACTGTGTCTGCCCAGTGAGGTATAACTGCAGCCAGTGGAATGTTTCCCCCTAATTACTTCAATTTTGCTTGGGCTTCTGATTCCATATTTAGTCATATACTGCCTTGATGTCTCCTTGGGACAATGCAATCCTGGTGAAGGTACTCCCACAATACAGCCAGGAAGGGAGTACTAGGATTTAGATCCAGTGAAGATGAGAGAGAAGCAATATATTTCCAAGCCAGGATGGTGTGTGTTTTGGAGGGGAACCAGTAGGTGTTGTGTTCCTATGTACTTGCTGGTCTTTGTTGACAGAGGTCTCAGGTTTGGGAGGTGTTGTCAGGGCAGCCTGAGTGAGTAACTGCAGTGCATTCTGCAGCCACAATGTTCTAGTAGTGAATTGGGTGCCAATCAAGAACATTGCTTTGTCCAGGATTGTATCAAACTTCTTGGGAGTTGTTGAAGCTGCACTCATCCAGGGAAGTGAAGAGTATTTCCTCCCATCCCGACTCTAGCCTGGTGGAAAGCCCTTGGGGTGACAGGAGAATCCTGGGGAAAGAAACAAAATTATTGTTTCAGGTCAAAGACCTTCCTCAAAACTGCAAAAATGAGAAAACAAGCCTGCTTTCAGTTGCAGAAAGGGAGAGTGGTGGAGAGAACATAGGAGATGTCTCCGATAGGGTGCAGACTTAAGTTGTCAAGTACTTTAAAAACCAGCAGATGGAGACAGAGAAGAAAAATGAAACAGAAAAGTCCGGCCACATCTCTGCTCATCCCTTTCTTTGCCCTGTAACGATAAGACTCTATAGTTGTCACACATCTACGTAAACCTCCCCGAAGATTTCAGGGAATATGGAAAGTGAGGCTGAGGTAAAAGATCAGTCATGATCTCATTGAATGGTTGAACCAGCACAAGGGGCTGAACAGCTGCCTTCTGTTTCTTTATCTTCTGCAGATTCTGTCACAATTTGGTATCTATAGTGTAGCCCCAGTGGCATGATAATGCCCTTAGATTTAATTTTAACCAGAAAGATTCTGCTCTTGGTTCCCTGTTCTTTTTTCCACTTCAGTCAGCAGGACCAACCCTGAGCTTTCAGTTGCCTGTCACTTAAATTCTCCATCCCACTCTGTCTGCAGCCCTTGCACTGGTGAAACAAAGCCCAGAGTAAGCTCTAGGAACAGCATCTCAACTTCCGTCCCGGCATGTTGCAGCTCTCTGTACTCAATATTGAGTTCTGCAATTTCAGATAACCAGCCTTTCCTGTTTCTGTCAGAGTTGGCCAGTTCTGATGTAAAGTTAACCACCTTAGTTCTCTTCACAGCCTCATCCACTGAGTATTCCCAGTTTCAATTTTCCAGCAGCTGCTGTGTTCTGCCTCTCAGTCCTAGAATGTTTCTTTATTCTGTATTTGCCCCTCTCTATCTGCCCTCATTCATCTACTAACTACACGGAGTGTGTGGCAATGTGTCATGTGTACGATCTTCATCTGCAACCTATCAGAGACATTCCCTCTGTCCTCTACACCCTCTCCCTCTCTGCAGATGAGAACACACTTGTTTTCTCACTTCTCCAGTTTTGATGAAGGGTCATTGACCTGAAACATTAACTGTCACCCTCCTCAGAATGCTGTCAGATCTGCTGAGTCTATGCAGCAACTTGTTTTTACTTTAAATTTCCAGTCAATGGGGACTGAGTCACACATTGTGACCTCCCAGTGAATGGGGACTGATTCACACAGTTATCTGGCAACCTTCAGTGAATCTCCCAATTTCTGACCCTGTGGTGAAATGGTCAATGATGTAGCAGCTTGTTGATGGTTGTGCCCTAAAGAGCTCCTGCAATGATGTCCCAGGGTCAAGATGACCCTCAACATCAATTTACACTCAAAACATGACTTCAACATTGAAGTGTTTTTCGCCTCGACTCCCACTGATTACTTTTACCCAATCTCCACACCAGACTAACTAAAATGCTCAAGGATGGTCTGTCTCACCTGTCCTCTGGAACTCAGCCTTTTGTCCATGTTTGAATCAAGGTCGTCTGGACCCATTTTGTTATGGTAATACAAAACTGATCCTCTGTGAGCCGACGATGGGTGCGTAAAGTGCTTGTGGTCGCACGGATGACATTTTTCCTCATTCTGCTGGTGAGAGAGAGTTAACTATTGTGGCAGTGATTAGCCAGAGAGGACATATCTGGACAATTTTTCACATTGTAGGGTAGATGCCAATGTTATATCTGTACCACAACAGCTTGACTCCAGGGATAGCTAGTTCCGGAGGCCAGGTCTTTAGAACGACATCTGGGATGTTGCTGTTTTCATTGTCTTTGTTATATTTAGTGCTCAGCCATTTCTAACATAAAGAACATACGGAGGTGGCTGTAGAAATAGTGCATGCATTGGATGTTGTCTTCCAAAATTCCCACAGATTGGAAAGTAGCAAATGTTTAAGAAGGAGAGAGAGAACAGGGAGCTATAGACCAGTTAACCTTACAAAGTGATACAGGTGAACCCGTACTGCAGGGGGGTGGGTTGTGTTCCTGGAAAACGGTCTGTATCCAATTTTCCATAACGTAAACCTGTGTCACCTGCATTTGTATCAAGAAATGTGAGTTGACAAAAAATTTTGTATTTACTTTTTTCATATAAATCTGTGCAGTTTTGGGCCCACTGTGCACAGTTTTGGGCCCCATAACTTAGAAAGGATGTGCTGATATTGGAGAGGGTTCAGAAGAGATTTACGAGGATGATTCCCAGGATGAAAGGGCTTACTTATGATGAGCGTTTGTCGGGTCTTGGACTGTACTCACTGGAGTACAGAAGAATGAGAGGGGACCTCATAGAGACATTTAGAATGTTGAAAGGACTGGACAGTGTAGATGTGGCTAAGCTGTTTCCCCTGGTGGGTGAGTCCAGGACTAGAGGGCACAATCTTAGAATTAGAGGGTACCAGTTTAAAACAGAGATGAGGAGAAATTTCTTTAGCCAGAGGGTAGTGAAATTATGGAATTCTTTGCCATGTACAGCTGTGGAGGCCCGATCATTGGAGGTGTTTAAGGAGGAGATTGATAAGTATCTAATTAGTCAAGGTATCAAGGGATATGGGGATAAGGCTGGAAATTGGGGCTAGATAGGAATAGTTTTAGTTTAACTCGATGGGCCGAATGGCCTACTTCTGCACCTTTGTCTTGTGATCTTGTGAATTCAGTGAGAGTGAATTTTATTCCATATCTCAGATTTTTAGGTAATGATTGGATAGTGGGGTCCTCAGCAGTGGTAGTGCCATAGAATGTGAAAGGAAGCTGATAAGTCTGTTTCTTGTGGTTGGTCATTGCCTGGTACTGGTGTGGCAAGGATGGTACTTGCCATTTTATCAGTCCTAATCTGAATGTTTCCACATCTTACTGGATGCCGGCATGGACCGCTTCATTTACTGAGGTGTTGCAAATGGAATTGATCGTTGTGCAATCATCAGTGAATGTGTCCATTTCTTACATGATGGAGAGAAGGACATTGATTAAGTAGCTGGGTGCCCGAGCACACTGCCTTGAGGAACCCCTGCAGTAAATCCCCGAGGCTGGGATGACTGACCTCCAACAACTACAACCATTTTCTTTTGTATGAGATATGAGACCGACAATTGGAATATTTTCCCCTTAAATGCTCCAATTTTACCACTGCTCCTTGTTGCCATGCTGTCAAGTGGTGCCTTCGTATTAAGAGCAGTCACTCTCAACTTGCCTCTGGAGTTCATAGAATCATACAAACATCCAGCACAGAAATGGACTCTTTTGACCCACCTCGTCCATGCCTGACCTTGATGCCTATCTATGCTAATTCTGCTCACCACTCAAATCTCTTTTAAATCCCTCCCCCCACTTTAAACCTCTAGTTCTAGACTCCTCTGTCCTGGGAAAAAGATTCTGACTCTCTATCGTACCGATGCCCCTCATAATTTTATAAACCTCTTTAAGGTCACCCCTCAGCCTCCTACATTCCAGCGAGAATAAACACAGCCTATCCAATCTCTCCTTATAACTGCAGTCCTCTATTTGTGGCAACGTTTCTGCACTCTCTCTGTTGCTACCACATCCTTCCTGTAGTGTGTGACTCAGTACTCTTAAGTGTGGTCTAACTAATGTTTTGTACAACTGCAACATGACATCCCAACTCCTATACTCAATGCCTCAGCCTATAAAGGGCAAGCATACCAAATGCTTTTTTCACTACCCTGTCCACCTGTGTCGCATTTACAAGGAGCACCCAAAGGTCTCTCAGTACATCAATGCTCCTAAGGTCCCTGCCACTTACTCTCTATGTCCAACCAGAATTTGTTCCCAAAGTGCATTACCTCACACTCCTCTGGATTAAATTCCATCTGCCACCACTCTACCCAACTTTCCAACTGATCTATATCCCACTTTATCCTGAGACAACTACCTTTGCTATCTATGACTCTACCAATTTTCGTGGCATCTGTAAACTGACTACATTCTGATCAAAGTCAGTTGTGTATATTACAAACACAAAGGTCCCAGCATCAATCCCTGTGGTGCACTACTTGTTTTCCAATCAAGAAAACGCCCATCCACCATTACCCTCTGCCTCCTCTCATTCAGTTAATTTTGGACCCAGTTTGCCAACACTCTTCGGATCCCTTGTGCCTTTTGGACCAGCCTGCCATGTGGGACCTGGTCAAAAGCCTTACTAAAGTCCTCATGAACTATGTCTAACAGTCTGTCTCCATAAGTTTTCTTAGTTACCTTAGTTCAGCTCTTTGGTCCAAGTGGTCCCAAATTATTCCTGGGTGAACAGGTTATTGGTGAATAAGTGCCTTTTGATTGTACTGCTGACAACACCTTCCATTATGTTCCAGATGATTGAGGTTTACTGACTGGGCAATGATTAGATGGTGTGCATTTGTCCTACTTTGTCCAAACAACATGGCAATTTTCCATATTGTCGGGTAAATGGCCGTGTTACAACTGATTGGACAGTGATTAGCTGGATTTTATTCGCCTTGCTTTATTATGTGAACAGAACATAGCTGGGCAATTTTCTTGTGTAGATGCCAGCATTGTAACTTTGGAACTGTACTGGAACAGCTTGGCTGGAGTGTCGCCAGTTGTGAAGCAGCAGTCCTCAATACTGCAGCCTTTGCTGTATCCAGTGCTGTCACTTGTTTCATAATACCAGTGCAGTGAATGGAGTTGGCTGAAGGCTGTATTCTGTGGTGATCCCCAGGAGGAACCCAAGGTGGGTCATCAACTTGATACTTCTGGCTGAACGTGATTGCAAATGCTTCACCCTTGGTGCTCCTCAAGCATTGAGGATAGGAATATTCCTGGAAGCTGCTCCTTCCATTATCTGTTTAATTGTCCATGACCATTCATGACCTGGTGTGGCAGGACTGCAGAGCTTTAATCTAAGGTGTTGGTTATGACATTAATTAGCTCTGTCTGTTGCTTGCAGCTTTTTTGCTGCAGAGGATCAAACCATTAGAAAAACGAATGGAACTAAAGGCAGACAAGTTGCCAGGACCCAATGGCCTGTACCCGGGGGTTTTAAAGGAAGCAGCAGCAGAGACAGTGGACCCATTAGTTGAAGTTTTTCAAAACTCATAGAGTTCGGGGAGGTACCAGTGGATAGGAAAACGGTAAATATGACTCTCAACTTCAAGATGGGAGGAAGACGAAAGGCAGGTAACTATAGGCTTGTTAGTTTAACATTTATTGTTGGCAAGACGCTGATGTTTATACTCAAGGAAGAAATGGTAAATCATTTGAGGATTTTAATGGAATCAAACCAAGTCAAACTGGTTTTATGAGAGATAAGTCAAGTTTGACAAATTTGCTAGACTTCTTTGAGGATGTCATAAGCAGAGTCAATAGAAGGGGAATATGTAGATGTAACGTTCTTGGATTTTCAGAAAGCATTTGACAAGTTGCTACATAAAAGGCTTGTGTACAACATATTGGGGTAAGTGTGTTAGAATGGATTAGAGACTAGTTATCACATAGATACAATAATTCAGAACAAACAGGTCTTTTTCATTCTGGAAGGATGTAACTGGTGGCATAGTCCAGGATCAGTTTTAAGCCCTCAATTCTTTACTACTTGTATTAATGACAGAGAGTCATAACGTCATGCAGCACAGAAACAGCCCCCTCAGCTCATCTATTTTAATCCCATTTACCAGCACTTGGCCTCCTATGCCTTAGTGATTCAAGTAAATGCCCAGGTGCTTCTGAAATCTGAGAATACTGTATCTGCCTCCGCCATCATCTCAGGGAGATTGTAGCCAGCTTCTGGGTGAAAAAAAACTTTTCTTCAAATCACCTCTAAACTTCTTACTCCTCACATTAAAATTATGCCCTCCGGTCTTAGGTGTCTCAGCCACGGGGAAAAGTTTCTTGCTATCTACCCAATCACCTTACCTCTCCAGTCCCTCCTTGTAACTGAAATGTTGCACCTCAGGCGATCTCCTCTGCACCCTCTCCAGTGCAATCATGTCCTTCCTACAATGTGGTGACCTGAACTTCAGAAAATATTCTTGCAGTGGCCTAACCATTATTTTATAACATTGTACCAAGACCTCCTGCGCTTGTACTCTGTGCCCTGCTAATGACGAGAAGCATCCTGCGTGTTTCCTTCACCACTCTATCTAGCTGTGCTGCCACCTGCAGGATCTTTAAACTTGTAAACCAAAGTCCCTCGGGCCCTACCATTCATGGTAGATTTCCTACCATTATTAGACCCGCAAAGTGTATCACCTCACATTGATCAGTATTAAATTCCATTTTCCATCGCACTCCCCAACTTACCAGCCGATCAATAAGATATCCAAGTTTGTTGATGACACAAATAAAGGCGGGAGGGCATATTATGACGCGGATATTTGGACTCTGCAATGGGATATTGATTGGTTGATTGAGTGGGTGAAAACTTGGCAGGTGGAATTTAATGTTGCCAACTATGAGCTCGTGTAGTTTGGTAAGAACTTGGAGAAACTTTTGGGACTCTGGTGCTGAACTGGCAGATTATCTAAACTATTAGATGCTATTCCTACTCTCTATGATTCCATGAATACAACACACTTTTAATTCACTTTTATTTATATGTTAAACAGTATTTTCATAAATTTTCGAGTGAACCCAGTAAGTTTAAAGGGAACAAGGGAACTGGGACACTGAGTGTGGAGCATGGACAGGTTCGGGTGGCACAGTGACAGAGCTGGTAGAGCTGTTGCCTCACAGTGCCAAAGACCTGGGTTCGATCCTGACAGTGGGTACACACACTGCGTGTAGTTTGTGCATTCTCCCTGTGACTGTGTGGGTTTCCTCTGGTTGCTCATCCCAAAGACTTGCAGGTCAGTAGGTTAATTGGCCACTGTACATGGCCCATAATGCATAGGTGTGTGGTAGAATATGGGGGAGTTGACGAGAATCTGGGGAAAATAAGAAACGGGTTAATGTAAATGGGTGGTTATGGTCGGAACAGGCACAGTGGGCTGAGGCCTCTCTCCGAGCTGTTTGGTTATATGGATCTATGGAACCAGATCTCCTTATTAAAGAATTGGAGGGACTCCATAAGCAATTCATTAGGTTAATTCCTTGGATGAGTGGTGTGTCCTATCACAATCAACTAAATAAATTAGAGCTATATTCTTTTGAGTTTAATAGGATGAGGGATAATATCTTATTGAAACTTGTAAGATCCTAAGCGGGCACGACAGGGAAGATGTTAATATGTTTGTGGGAGGGTCTCGGATGAGGGGATATAGTTACGAGATAAGGGGACAGTCATTTAAAACCGAATTGAGTAAGAACTTTTTGCAAAGGGTAATGAATCTCTCAAATTCTCTTCCTCGGGGCTTTGAAGGGTGGATCATATTTAACAAGAAATAGACTTTTGAAAAGTCGGGGAATTAAGGGCTATAGGAAGCTAGCACAGAAGTGGAGCTGAAGCCTGGGGCAGATCAACCATGATCGTATTGGTGGCGGGGCAGGCTTGAGGGGCTTCTTTTCTTCTTGTGTTCTTAGCATGAACCTAGTCTCATTCTGCTGCTTCATCATGCCCTTCCACCTACTCCTCATTGAGTCAGGTGTGGTCCATAAAATGAGAACCTTACTGAGCCACAAAAAGCAAAAAAAAACACGATGATGCTGGAGGAACTCAGCAGGCCGGGCGGCATCTATGGAGAAAAGCAGATGGTCAACGTTTCGGGTCAGGACTCTTCTTCAGGACTGAAGACACGAAAAGGGGAAGCTCAATATGAGGGTGATAGATGCAGTGATAGATGCAGAGCAGTGATAGGTGGACAAAAGAGGGGAGGCAGGGTGGGCACGAGGTGGCGATAGGTAGATGCAGGTAAGAGATGGTGATAGGCAGGTGCGGGGGAGGAGGGGAGAGCAGATCCACCGGGGGCTGGGCCACGGGTATGGAGGCAGGTGCCCCATGGGAGGAGGGGAGAGAGGGAAAAATAAGTGAGAAAAAAGAGATGTAGGCTAGGAAAGGGAAGAAAAGAAGAGGCATGATGGGGGTGGGGGGCCGTTTGGTTTACTTAAAGTGGGAGAATTCGATGTTCATGTCACTAGGCTGTGTGGTCCCAAGATGGAAAATGAGGTGCCATTCCTCCAGTTTGCATTTGGACTTCTCTTGGCAGTGGAGGAGGCCGAGGGCTGACATATCAGTGATAGTGTGGGGGGGGGGGGGGGGGGGGGGGGGGGGGGAGTTGAAGTGACTGGCAACAGGGAGATGCAGATCGCGGTTACGGACGGAGCGCAGGTGTTCTGTGAAACGGTCACCTAGTTTGCGTTTGGTCTCGCCAATGCAGAGGAGGTCACACTTGGAGCACTGAATGCAGCAGATAATATTAAGGGAGGTGCAGGTGAATCTCTGTCTCGCCTGAAAGGACTGTTTGGGTCCCTGGATGGAGGTGGTGTAGATGCAGATGTTACACTTATGGCGGGAGCAGTAGAAAGTCCCTGGGGTAGGAGCAGGATGGGTGGGGAGGGAGGAGTGAACTAGGGAGTCGCATAGAGAATAGTCCCTGTGAAAGGCAGAAAGGTGTGGGGAGGGGAGTATATGCTTGGTGATGGGGTCCCATTGCAGATGGCAGAAGTGGCGGAGAATGATGTGTTGAATACGTAGGCTAGAGGGATGAAACGCAAGGACAAGGGGGACCCTATCCCTGTTGGGTCTGGGAGGGGTGGGGGTGAGAGCGGAGGTGCGGGAAATGGCAGAGATGCGGGTGCGAGCTCTCTCGACCACAGTCAGGGAGGAAGCCACAGTTAGTAAAGAAGTTGGACATCTCCGATGTCCTGAGTGGAAAGCCTCATCATGGGAGCAGATGCGGCGGAGGCAGAGAAATTGAGAGAAAGGGATCACGTCCTTGCAAGAGACAGGGTGGGAGGAGCTGTAATCGAGGTAGCTGTGGGCGTCAGTGGGTTTGTAGGAGATGTCGGTGGATAAAGAATCTCTTGAGATGGAGATGGAGAGATTGAGAAGGGAGAGAGAGGTGTCAGAGGTACTCCAAGTGAATTGGAGAGCTGGGTGAAAATTTGTGGCGAAATTTATGAAACTGTCAAGTTCCGCACGGGTACAAGAGGTGGCACCAATGCAGTCGTTGATATAATGGAGAAAGAGTTGTGGAATGGGGCCGGAGTAGGCCTCCTCCACTGCCAGGAGACGTCCAAACACAAACTGGAGGAACAGCACCTCATTTTACGTCTTGGATCCTGATTGCTTAATGGTATGAACATTGAATTCTCCCATTTTAAGTCAAGCAAACCGCACCCCCCCCACAACCACCACCACCCACCACCCACCACCCATCACCCATCACCCACCACCCACCACCCATCACCCACCACCCACCACCCACCACCCACCACCCATCACTCATCACCCACCACCCACCACCCACCACCCATCACCCATCACCCACCACCCACCACCCACCACCCATCACCTACCACCCATCACCCATCACCCACCACCCACCACCACCACCCGCCACCCATCACCCACCACCCACCACCCACCACCCACCACCACCACCCACCACCACCCATCACCTACCACCCACCACCCACCACCCACCACCCATCACCCACCACCCACCACCCACCACCCACCACCCACCACCCATCACCCACCACCCATCACCCACCACCCACCACCCATCACCCACCACCCACCACCCACCACCCATCACCACGCCTCATCTTTTCTTCCCTTTCCCAGCCTCTCTTTTTTCTCCTCACCTATTTTTTTCCTCTCGTCCCCTCCCCCCTTGGTGTGCCTGCCTCCATACCTGACCCATCCCCCCGTGGATCTGCTCTCCCTGCCTCCCTCGTATCTGCCTGTCACTATCTCTTACCTGCATCTACCTATCACCACCTTGTGCACACCCCTCCTCCCCTCTTTTGTCCACCTATTACTGCTCCGATTTTCCCGCTTGTATCGGGCTTCCCCTTTTCCTATCTTCAGTCCTGAAGGAGGGTCCTGACCTGAAACGTTGACCGCCTGCTTTTCTCCACGGATGTTGCCTGGCCTGCTGAGTTCCTCCAGCATCTTGTGTTTTTTTTTAACTGAGCCAGGAGATTACAGATTGTGGTAGAATACAACTCTATAGCTGCTGACATCTCTCACAGCCTCATTGATCCTATTTTCAAAGTCCACACCTATTCTTAAAACACCCTGTAAGCATAAAAATACTACAGGAAGCAATATACTGTAAGAACCAATGCAGTGCTCCCTCAATATTGCAATTCCAACAATGCAACACGCCCTCCCTATTGTGATTCAAACCCACCATTGTTTCAGTATTGCAATGCTGACTATCTAATAAGAAAAAGGAGTGTGCCTCCTGGCCCCGTGTGCCTGCTCTACCGTCCAAATAAGATCACTGTGGATCTTTCGCCTCAGTCATTTTTCTGAACTAACCCTATATCCCTAATTGCCTCAATATCCAGCCTCTGTTTTGAATTTACTCAGTGAACAAGCCTCCACAGCCCTCAAGGGTAGCGAATTCAAAGGATTCGCCACTCTGAGAGGAGAAATTTCTCCCCATCTCAGTACTGAATAGCTGCCTCTTTATTATGAGATTGGGTCCTAATCTAGACAACCAAGACAGGCGAAACATCGTCCCTGCATTCCACAAGAATTTTGTGTTTTAGTGAGATCACCAACTGCCTGTCCTGGTCAAATCACGTAGATGCCACGGCCAAGAAAGCTCACCAGCGCCTCTACTTCCTCAGGAGGCTAAAGAAATTTGGTTTGACCCCTTTGACTCTCACCAACTTTTATCGATGCACCATAGAAAGCATCTATCTGGATGTATCAAGGCTTGGTACACCAACTGCTCTGCCCAGGGCCTCAAGAAACTGCAGAGAGTTGTGGACACAGCCCAGCACATCACGGACACCAGCCTCCCCTCCTTGGACTCTGTCTTTACCTCTCATTGTCTTGGTGAAGCAGCCAGCATAATCAAAGACCCCACCCACCCGGGACATCCTCTCTTCTCTCCCCTTCCATCGGGTAGAAGATACAGGAGTCTGAAGGCTCATACCACCAGACTTGACAGCTTCTATCCCACTGTGATAAGACTATTGAACGGTTCCCTTATACAATGAGATGGACTCTGACCTCACGATCTACCTTGTTGTGACCTTGCACTTTATTGCACTGCACTTTCTCTGTAGCTGTGACACTTTACTCTGTACTGTTATTGTTTTTACCTGTACTACATCAATGCACTCTGTACTAACTCAATGTAACTGCACTGTGTAATGAATTGACCTGTACAATCAGTATGCGAGACAAGTTTTTCACTGTACCTCGGTACAAGCAACAATAATAAACCAATATTAATACCAATATTCTTGAATTTTGCAACCTCTTCTTTAGAACCTTATCAAAAGCCTTCTGATAGTTGGAAAATACCATTTCCACTGGTTTCCCCTTAAACCATTCTGCCAGCTGCAACCTCAAAAAAAACTAACAAAGTTGATAGATGTGTTTTCCATATTGACTCTGCCCAGTCCTATTGTTATTTCCAAAGTGTCCTGTTACCACTCCCTTAATAATCGATTCTAACACTTGTCGGGGTAAATGGAACATAGTTCCCCCTTTTCTCTTTCCATCTTTCTTAAGTATCAGAGATATGTTTGCCACCTTCCAATCTGAAAGAATCAATTCTGAATTCCATGGGATTATGTCCACGGACATTTCTTTCCAAATCCTATGTTGCAGGTCATCAGGTTCTGGAGATTTAAACATAGAACACAGAACAGTAGAGCACAGGAACAGGCCCTTCAGCCCATGATGTCTGTGCTGACAACGGTACCAAATTAAACTGCACATCTGCCTGCACATCATCCATATCCCTCCCTTCCCTGCCTGTTCACATGCCTGTCTAAATGTCTCTTAAACGTTGATATTGTATCTGCTTCCACCATATCCCCTAGCTTCGTGTTCCAGGCACCTACCACTCTGCAATAAAAAATTGCCTTATAAATCTCCTTTAAACTTTCCCCCTCTCACCTCAAAGCTCTGCCCTCTAGTATTTGACATTTCCACTCTGGAATACAGACTCTGACTATATATTCCACCTGTACCTCTCGTCATTTTATATACTTCTGTCAGGTCACCCCTCAGCCTCTGATGCTCCAGAGAAAACAATCCAAGTTTGTCCGATCTCTCCTTCAAGCTAAAACTCTCTAATCCAGTTTCCTCTCAGTATTGTAGTTCTGACAATACAGGACTTCATCAATATTACAACTGTCACATTCCTTATTATTGCAATTCCAACAGTGTAATGCCTCTTCAGTAATGCAATTCTGACAGTGCAACATTCCCTCAGTGTGTCTTTATTTCACACAATACAATGTTCCCTCAGTATTGCAATTTTGACCATGCAACACCCTCTGTTGCAATTCTGACAACAGAGCACTCCATTATTCAAATCCCACTAAGGCAGTGCTCTCTCTGTACTGGGGTTCTGACAATACTGCCTTACAACAGCAAAGTTTATGGAGGTGAATGTGATTGAAACTGGCAATGATGGGATGTGATGGAGTGGAACAGGAGGATTGCTGTTGGTGCGTCGTCATGCACAGCAGCTGAGGTTACATTTTTGCAAGAATCCAACAGCAGGAAGAGAAAGAGCAAAAAACACTTTATTAAACAAGTAAAACCACAGCCCAGCTTCAAATCACCAACACAGTCATTGCAAAGTTCCAGTGTATGCAGCATTGAGAACTTAAGGGCTGCTGCTCGCAACCTGTCATCCTCTCATAGCGTGACCACTGCTAACACACACCCCAACTCATTAACGGCCTGATCACCCTCCCTCATTCCTGAGCCACTGACCAAGCTTCCATGTCATTCACCACCACACTTTGGTCACCATGTTGCTTGATGCAGTTTCTGATGGTTTCTAGTACAGTGAGCAGCCTGCGGTTGAGAGCAGAGAGGTGAGGCTCAGTGAGGATGGGAGACAGTTGGTCACTCAGGAGCGCCTCACGCATGACGTCACTCAGCCTGTAGGCCTCAGTGGCCAGAAGCTGTAACCGAAGGAATGTGCTTTTCCGAATCCTGTGAACAATGACAAGAAAAACCAAACCATCAAACGACAGCTCAGCGCAGTGCAGAACCATTTCTGTTCCAACCATGGCCACGCAGCCTGAGTTTCACGGCACAGGGCAGAGGTAACTGGGGATTCACGGGGTATGGGTGGGAGAGGGAGTTTTGATGAGTCACGAGGCAGGAACTGTGAGAGGATCAAGGGGCAAAGACTGTGGGGAACGGTCATGGGTCAGTGACCTAGTGGGTCACAGCGTCATGGGGGTCATCATGCAGGGAGTGGCACTTAGGTTCAGTCACTGGAGTTATGCCTCTGTACAGTAGACCCTCTGGAAAAGCAGTTCATCGTCTCTGGAACTTACTTCGTTAGGAGTTTGAGGGGATTTGGTATGTCACCAAAGACTCAAATTTCAATAGATGTACGGTGGAGAGCATTCTGACTGGTTGCATCACCACCTGGTGTGGAGCCTCCAATGCACAGGATCACAAGAGGCTGCAGAGGGTTATGGACTCAGCCAGCTCCATCACGGGTACAATCCTCCCCACCATCAAGGACATCTTCAAAAGGCGGTGCCTCAAGAAGGCGGCATCCATCATTAAGGACCCTCACCATACGGGACATGCCCTCTTCTCATTGCTACCATCGGGGGGAGGTACAGGAGCCTGAAGACCCACACTCAACGATTCACGAACAGCTTCTTCCCCTCCGCCATCAGATTTCTGAATGATCCCTGAACCTACGAATGCTACCTCGTTATTCCTCCTCTTTTTTCACTATTTATTTATTTTTGTAATTCATAGATTTTTACGTCTTTGCACTATTTCAACACTAAGCAACAAAGTTCACGTCATATGTCAGTGATAATAATCCTAGTTCTGCCTTTGTTTGCCCAGAGCTGCTGCATCTCAGCAGAGAATGAGTGGAAGGTCTTGGTGTGGGACTTACCAGCAGCATTGCTGAAGGGGGGCCAGGATTGAGAGCTCATCATGAGAGTGCCTTCCAAACCTTGAAAACACAAGCAGTAAACAGATGCATTGGTTTCCATCACAGACTCAAACTCAAAGCTGAGTTTATTGTCATCTGCACAAGTCCATGTGTGCACAGGTAAAATGAAAAACTTACTTGCAGCAGCGTCACAGGCACAGAGCATCAGATAAGCAGCATTCACAAGAAAAACATAAATTAAACACAATTTTTACAAGAAAGAACACAATTAGGACAAAAAAAACAAAGTCTATTTTAGTGCAAGGTGGTCATAGAGTTGCTAAACTCTAGTGATTAGGGTTGTGCCGGTTGGTTCAAGAACCAAATGGTTGAAGGGAAGTAGCTGTTCTTGAACTTTCATCTCCTAAAGCTGAATGTGCATAAAACATTAATTTCTTCGGCTAAGGGCACTGGATATAGCAAAGACTATGGGTCCTGACAACATTCTGGCAATATTACTGAAGACCTGTGCTCCAGATCTTGCTGCACACTTTGCCAAGCTGTTCCAGTACAGCTACAACACCAGCAACTACCCAGCTATTGCCCAGGTACATCCTGTCCACAGGAAGCAGGACAAATCCAGCCCGGCCAATTACCGACCCATTAGTCTACCCTTGGTCATCAGCAAAGTGTTGGAAGGAATAATCAATAGGACTATCAAGCAGCACTTGCTTTGCAACAACCTACTCACACAGGTTCAGTTAGGATTCTGCTAAAGTCACTCAGCTCCTGACCTCACTACAGTCTTGGCCCAAATTTGGACAAAAGAGCTGAACTCCACAGTAAAGCCCTTGACATCAGCAGCATTTGATCGAGTATAGCATCAAGTAGCCCTGGTTAAACTGGAGTCAATGGAAATTGGGGGTTTGAATCATGCCTAGCACAAAGGATGGTGGTTGTGGTGCTGGAGGTCAGTTTTCTCAACCACAGGACAACTCTGCAGGAGATTCTCGGGTTGGTTCCTCAGGGTAGTACCCTAGGCCCTGCCATCTTCAGCTGCTTCATCAATGACCTTCCTTCCTTCATAAGGCCAGAAATAGGGATGTTCACTAATGATTGCACAATGTTCAGCCCCATTCGTGACTTCTCAGATAACGAAATGTAGCAACACCTGAACAATATCCAGGCCTGGGCTGATAGGTGGCAAGAAACGTTCCTGCCATACGTGCCAAGCAATGATGATATCCAACAAGAGAAAATCCAGCTACCACCCCCTGACATTCAATGGTATTACATTCACTGAATCCCCCACTATCAATATCCTGCAGGTTTATCATTGATCAGAAACTGAACTGGAGTACCCATATCCACAATGAGGCCACAAGAGCAGGTCAGAAGCTAGGATTCCTGTGGCAAGTAACTTGCCTCCTGACTCCCAAAGCCTGTCCACCATATAGAAGGCTCAAGTCAGGAGCACTTGCCTGGATTCACGCTCGACAACATACAGGGCACAGCAGCCTGCTTGATAAGCACCCCATCCACAACCATTCACTCACTCCACCACTGACACATAGTAGCAGCAGTCTGTACCATCTACAGGATGCACTGCAGCAACTCACCGAGACTCCTTCGACAGCACCTTCCAAACCCATCACCAGTTAGAAGGACAAGGGTAGCAGAAACATGGGAGCCCACCACCTGCAAGTTGCCCTCCAAGCCGCACACCGTCTTGACTTGGAAATATACCAATGTATTCACCGTCGCTGGGTCAAAATCCTGGAACTCTCTCCCTAACAGCACTGTGGGTACACCCACAATTCAAAGACTGCAGTGGGTCAAGAAGGCAGCTCACCACCACCTTCTCAAGGGCAATTAGGGATGGGCAATTAAATGCTGGCTCAGCTTGTAAAGCCCACATCCCTTGAATGAATTTAAAAAAACACGTTCATTTCCACCATTTCCCATTTCAAGGGCCACTTGTGCCAGTTTTCAAGATGTGGCTTGGACGGTGGGGATCGAGTCGGGATGACAGTGACGAAGAAGTTTCCAGCCTGAAGGATGATCTCAGTGCTTTGGTTCAGTGGGCGTCGAGGAGCCCAAGTGGAACTCGATGTGGAGAAGTGTGTGGTAGTTGCAGTTGGGGATGGCCAACAAGGCAAGCAAATACACAGATGGTTTGAACACTATCAAGAGAAGAGCAACAGTGGGACTTTGGAGAGTATGTTAACAGATCACTGAAGGTAGCAGAGCAGGTTGATAAGGTGGTAGGAAAGGGATACAGGAAATTTGTATTCTGTGCCTCAGCCAATAATGACGAGAGTAGGGAGGTCATTCTGGAACCATGTTAAGCATGAGTTAGTCCTCGGGTACAGCAGTTCTGATCTCCACACTGCAGGAAGGATGTAAGAGCACAGACAGAGTGCAGAGGAGATCAGTGAAGCTATTGTTGGGCTGGAGAGTTATTATTGAGGGAAGTTGTCCAGGTTGGGATTGTGTTCTTTGGAACAGAGGACAGCCAGGGGAGATTTAAATGATGAGTATAAAATTATACCATGTCTAGAGAAGTGGAATAGGAAGGACGTGTGCAAGAGCAGAGAGGTTGATCACTGGAGAATATAGGTTTAAGTTAATTGGTGGAAGGAGTAGAGGAGAGTTGAGGAAAACTTTGTCCAGCCGAAGACTAGTGGGGGTCTGGAACTTGCTGCCTGAAGGATTGGTGAGGGCAGGAATCCTAAGCACTTAACACCTGGATGAATGTGTGAAGAGCTATGGGCCAAGAGCTGGATACAGAGGTATCCTAGACGGCTGCATATTTAGCCACCATGGACATGGTGGGTGGGTTTTAATTTTTTTATGATTCTATGATTACTGGATCCTGTCTCTTTTCCATGGAATTCTTTCTGTTAATTATCATGCCGTCTGAATATAGCCGTCTCATGCCAGTTGTCTGAACGTACACATCAGTCCTATTCCCCCACATATCTCCCTGTGACCTGTTCTCTCATGCTTTTCAACTTCCCTCTGTGGCCACTTAATGCACAAGTGGCAAATCAAACCTTCCTTTGCCTGTAAATGGGGTATCTCAGATCAAACAAAGTATCATAGAATTACATCCAACCATTGATACAAATTTGCTGGAACTATCTTTGAGATAAAGTTGGTCTTTAAGAAGGTCTTACTATGGTTTAGAAGCCTTGAACTCAGTTTATAAATTGCTCTTTGCCATGCGAAAGGATGTAATCTATCTTTTTATTATCAAATCCTGTGTTTACTATTATAGAATACATCCTCTGTTAATACATCATGTTCCTATAATTACCGAATCTTAGCTTTATGACTGAATTGTGTACTTTTACGGCTGTGTAATATATCCTTGCGACTGAATCATATCTGTTTATTACAGAAACCCGTTTTACTGAATACATTTCATACTGAATCTTGTCCCTTTATTGGTGGATCCGGACACTTAGTTGATTAATCCTGGCCCTTTATATTACTGCATCGTGGGGTGCTGCATGGAAGGTTGGTCTTAATTCTTAATTCTAAACAAAACAATGAGAAGGTGATAGTAGATTGAAAAACTATCTTAACAGGTATGGCAGTAAACCAGCAATGCCTAATATTTAAAGAACTACTAAGTTTATAATAGATATATGTCCCTTTAAGGCACAGAAACCCAATTGGAAAAGCAGTCCAGTTGTGGCCAACAAGAAAAGTTAAAGATAGAATTAAGTAAAAGGAAAAGCTTATAGTATTGCCAGAAAGTGCAGTAAGCCTGGAGATTAGGAAAATTTCAGAATTCAGCAAAGGAGGAACAATAAATTGATAAGAAACGGGAAATAAGGGAACAATCCAGCAGGAATGATAAAAACAGATTGTAAACGCTTCTATAGATATGGTAAAAAGTAGATTATCCAAAATTAGTGCAGATTGCTTACAGACTGAGGAACTGTACTATGGAATAAATAAATGGCAGGGAAATTAAACAAATACTTGGTATCTGAACGAAGATGTAAAAATCCTCCCAAAAATAATGGAGAACAGCTGAAAGAAATTATCAGGAAAGCTGATAAATCTCCGACGTTTAAGAACTATCTGGACGAACACTTGAATTGCCAAAGCATAAATGGCGACAGACCAAGTGCTTGTAAATGGGATTAGTATGGATGGATACTTGATGATCAGCATGGACATGGTGGGCCGAAGCGCCTGTTTCTGTGCAATATGACTCTGAGCTATCTATGGTCACTCACCCTCGGCCATTATCTAAGTGAAGGAAGAAGCTGTCATTATCAAACTTCTGGAACGTTTCATAGTGATGTCGGTCCATGTTACCTGTAGAAAGAACACAGGGAGACTGGTGTGAATTCAGATGATATTGGCTCAAGTTTTCTCTCTCCTTTAGCACAGCTTGACCTACTGGGTGTGTCCAATAGCTCTGCTTTTGACAACATTTTTGTGCTTCTTGTCTGTATCATCTCCCTCTATTAACTGGAGGACCTCTACAACCTATTCCCATGGCAACTTTGACCTCACCCTGTCATAGATGTTACCGTTGTCATATCTATTCCCTCCCCCCCCCAACTTCTCCACAACTTAATACTAACTTGCTTTTCTCTTTCCTAGTTCTGATGAAGAGTCTTCAACTTGAAAAGTTAACTCTGTTTCTCTTTCCACAGATGCTGCCTGACCTGTTGAGTGTTTCCAGCACTTTCTGTGTTTATAATGGAAGCCAGTTGGTCTGTTATTCCTTACTGGAAGCAGAGAGCCACATTGTGAGGTAGGCCAGATGTCTCTCTTGGAATTATTAGTACAGGGCAACTTCACAACCCTTGCAGTCCTCACCCCACTACACTTTTCATGTGTGCAATGGCTGTTTTTGTTCCGTTCATGTAATGAGGACATTTCTGGCAAGGTTAGTATTTAATTTTCACCTGATATGGTGGTTCAGGGCCTTCTTCTGAAACGTGCTGACGGTGGTCCTGGAGATCAGTTTGATAGGGAGTTCCAAGATTTTCCCCAGCAGGGATAAAGGAGGTCCAGAAAGCCCCTTGGCAAGTTGCCATAGGGCATTTTGCATGTTTTCATGAGTCTTTGAGAGATTCAATATTGAACATGCCCAGAGCCAATTTATAACCCGTTGTCCTGCCTTTGGTGGAGAAAAAGAGAGCCTGACATGGTGATAGAGGAGTTCGGGAGGTTGGTTGCGAGATTTAATAAGTGAGTATGATGAAAGTGTAGAACAACTCCTCCATTAGGATCAGAAGTTGCCAGGCATTGATGAGGACTTTGCAGAGTCTGGGTTGGGTATGCCTTTGTCATGTCCAAAAGCAGTGCAGTAGCTTTGATACAACAGTGAGAGGCCAGACCATGCAAGAGTTCAGCAGTCCTTCTCTGAAGAGAGTTATTGGCTTCAGAGAGAGGCTCCCCATGATGCCCTGAAGCAAAGAGACCCCCAGTACAAAGATTCATCCGGTGCACTCAGCCCAATTCCCAACAGATCCATCCCCACATCCACCACACATACCAATCTACCCAGTTGTACCCCATGCTGACTTAAGCCCCCCTCATATATGACACACACTCTCACCTCCTGTGGACACCCAATCCACACAGGACCCTCCAACCCTCAGGGACGTCTACCCACGTATCACACACACTCACATCCAGATCCATATGTCGGCACTTCCACTCACACACCCGAGTTCAAGATGGTGCCGGAGCGTGGTGACTCTTTGCCAGCTGTTCTCAGCAGATGTGTTCATTAGATCTATTAGAATTACCAGTTACCCAACAACACGCAATACACTGCTGACAGTCCTGAAAATACCTACCCAAAGCAATCCCAATCTCCATGCACTTGCATCCACTCTCTCAGTGCACATTCACCATATCTCCTTCACGCAAGCACCATCACCATTCCCATCCCCACACCCATCCACATAGACCAATCTATCCACCCAACTCCCACCCATTGCAAACCCCACCCATTCTCTTATGCGTGCACACTCACCCCAGACCACCACACACACAACTTCCCTGACGCAAACATAACCCCCATCGTTCAGTCTCCAGCTCCCACACTCACGCATACTGTACCTATCCCTCAGACCCCACAAAAACCTAGTCAACTCCCAGACCTCCATGCACAACCATCCACTCACACCCTCTTTCCCCATGACCACCAACAGCCACCCGACCACTCCTCCATGCATCCTGCACCCAATCTCCCCACTCACCCACTCCTCATGAAAGCAGCCCTCAATCGACACAATTCCCCACCCAAAACATCTCCACCCCACTCCATACAACCCACTCCCAATGCACGCACACCTACATGCACGCCAATGCCCTACTCTCCATCACCCCGCTCCCCTCTTGTACCCACACAACCCACTATCAAGCGATACCCACCCATTCCCCCATTTCCCTTTCATACCCACCCACCACCACACTTCTACCACCATTGCTCCGCTCCCCACTCATACCTACCCCTCGCCCCTCTTGCAGGTAGTTGGACCCAACCTGACTTCATACTCAGACCCATTGACATTCCATCCAACACGCACACCCAACTGCTCCTCTGCCTGTTTGCACACCCACCCAACTGCACTCCGCAAACTCTCCCACCCTAAACTTCAAACTCCATGTTCCCCATGCACCAAGCCACCCTACACAACCCAGTCACCATTCCACACAACCCACTTAACCAAGCACTGTCCTTGCAACCACGCACACTACCCCTTCCACCCATACACACACACAACTCAAAGTCCTCACTGCCCACACTCCATTCTAAGCCACACGTACGTCCACCCACTCCCTGCTTCACCCAGTCCTCTCCTCTACCTTGCCTGGCACTCTATTTCACCTGTCCCCTCTGCCCTGTCCTGCCATAGCCCACGTCTATCCTGTCCAGTCCTTGCCTTCCCCCTGACCTGCACGGAACTCTACACTCACACCAATGGACACATCTACCAAGGCACACAGAGATGTGCTCTCACCCATCAGGAAGTCCAGGATGGTCATGTCTATTAGATCAATCAGCCGTGTTCCGGTGTTGTAGAGTGCAGTTTTTTTGATCTTATCACAGTACCTAGGGTCCATTTCCCACCTGCAATAGAAAGAATGGGAGACCTATGAAGAGCAACAGGTAGGGCTGACAACGACAGAGGAAGGGAGAGATGATTTGGGAAAGGTTGAGGAGGCAGTCATGACGTGACAAGGCAGGGGTTGGAGGAGCAGAGGAGGATTGGAGGGGTGCTAGTTGCATTGAAAGAATGAGGAGTGGCTAAGTTTATGAGAGATTAAGTGTCAATTTGATGGGAGGCAAAAGGGGAAGAGAGAACCAGTTGGAGAAGGCAGCAGAAGGTTGAAGTGTGATGGAGAGAGTGAGAGGAGGCACTGGGGCAGGGAGTTTTCTGTCAGCTTTTCAATTATGGTCAATTAATTTCAGCTGACTGGACGAGAGCTGCAGGAGTGTATAAAAACTGAAGCCCAGAAACCACAGTGTGGCTTCTTACAGTGGTTCTTGGAATGCAGCAGTGTCAGAGTGTGGGCTGTGGTGAATGAGGGGACTTTGTCGAGGAGGGCTTGTGGCATCTTTACCAACGTTGGCCTTTGGTCGGACAGTGTGACATTAGTGCCAGTCAGTAGTGATTGCATACTTTCACTTTTTTGTTATTTAAAGTGTAGAACAGGTGGATAATTTTTAGGGGTGCTTTTTAAATGTAACTTATAGAAGGTGATCCTAGTCAGTGTGGTGAACAGTTTGATGCGTGTGGGAACTTCAAGGTGCTCCCTGTGGTCTGGATGACTACATCTGCGGGTGGTGCCTCCAGTTCAGCAGGCTTGAAGGCTGGTTTCAGAGGTTGGGTGCCAATAGGAGGTATTACGGTGCATCCGCTAGGCTGAAAATTATGTGAACAGCATGTTTTTAGAGGTGGTCACTCTGCAGCTTAAGGAAATATGGTCAGAAAACGAACAGATAACCATTGGACAGAGGAAGGAAGGCAGACAGGTGGTTGGGGAGACCTCAGACTGTACCTTGCTCCAAAACAGTTTCTCCTCATTGGAAGAAGATGAGGGTGAATGCATCTTTGAGGAATCCAGCCAGAGCCAAGTTCGCAGAATTGTGGAAAGGAGCAATATTGGTAAGAGACCAATATTGAGAGGAATAGACAGGCACTTCTGTGGCAGTAGATGTGAACCCAGAGTGGTGTGTTACCTCCTTGATGCCGGGGTCAAGGATTTCACATTCTAAAGGGTGAGGGTAAACAGCCAGAGCTTGTGGTTCTCACTGGCACAGATGGCGTAGATAAAAAGAAGGATGAGGTCCTGCAACATAACTTTGGGTAGCAAGGTTGCAGATTAAAGAGCAGGACCTCTGAGGTTTAATCTGTGGATTACTTCTAATGCCATGTTCTAGTGAGTATGGAAGTAGGAGGACAGGTCAGATTAATGTGTGTAGGAAGGAGGGCTTTAGATTTCTGGATTACTGAGACTGTTCCTAGGGAAGGTGGGATCTGTACAAGCCTGACGGTTCGCACCTGAACTGGAACAGGTCCAACATGCTTGCAGGGAGGCTTGCTGGTGCTGTTGGGAAGGATTTAAACTAATTTGGCAGGGGAGTGGGACATGGAGCAGATTTACATTTGGGGAGAGGGTGAGTCAAAAATTGAAGGAAAACTAAGTACTTCATCCAGTAGGCAACACAGACAGCAGTACGATAAGCACACGGGAGGATAAATTGCATCTATTTTAATGCAAAGCGTCTGACAAGTAAGGCACATGAACTTAGAGTGTTGATCAGCACATGGGAATATGAAATGGGACAGGATTAAAGAGGAGCAGCACTGGCAACTCAGCATTCCAGAATATAGACTCTTGAAGTGTGACCGGCGGTAGCGGGTGGACTGGGAATGTAAAAGGGGATATTGATTGAGGAATCTATTACTGCAGTAATGAGGGAGGATATCCCAAAAGGCTTTTCAAATGAGGCCACATGTAGAGCTTAGGAACAAAATGGGTGATCATTTTGCTGGGGGTGTATTACAATCGACAGGAGATACAGATATTAGACAAATCACAGACATATAGGAGGATTTCAACTTCCTCAATATCAAGTGGGATCGCTGTAGTGTGACAGACGTAGATGGGGTGGAATTTCTGATGTGCATCCAAGAGAGCACTTTCAACCAGTACATAGATAGTTCTGCTGGAGAAAGGGCAGTACTGGGTGTTATTTTAAGGAATGCAGCCAGTGGGTGAGGATTTTGGAGATAGTGACTATAACTCTTAAGTTACAAGTTAGTTATATAGAAGGGAATAAGGATGATCTGGAAATTAAGGTCCTGAAACAGGGGAAGGCAGATTTCAATATCATAAGAATGGAGCTGGGAACTTCTGACAAGTGGGAATAATGCAAAAGTGAAATACTCAGGGTCACTGTGCTCCCATAAGAGTGAAAGGTGAGGATGGCGAACACAAGGAGCCTTGGACGTCAAGGAATACCGAGTGCTGGATAAAGAAAGAAAGGAACCATATGCAGGTATGGAGAACTGAAAATAGAGAAAGCCCTGAGAATCGAAAATGTAAGTGGTACCTAAAACAAGATGTTAGAAGGGCAAAGAGGATCCATAAAATATCACTGGCAGATCAGATTAAGGAAAATCTCGAAGTATTTTATAAGTATGTTAAGGGCAAGAGGGGAACTGGGGACAGAGTAGGCTCCATTAAAAATCATAGAGGATGTAGGTGAGGTTTTAAATGTATGTTTCTCGCCTATTTTCACTCAGTAAAAAGACATTGTAGTTGGAGAGTTCAATGAAGGGGATGGTGAAATTCTAGAACATGTTAGCATTGACAAGGATTAGGTATTAGATATCTAAGCAGGCTTAAAGATGGGTAAATCCCCAGGGGCTGATGAGATGCATTTTAGGCTGCTATGGGAGACCAGGGAGGAGACTGCTGGGGTCCTGACAGAGATTTCTAAATCTTCGCTGGTTACAAGTAAGGTGCCAGGTGACTGGAAGACAACAAATGTGGTACCCTAATTCAGGAAGGGCAGCAGAGATAAGCCGGATAATTGCAGGCCAGTGAGTCTGCTGTCAGTAGGAGGGAATATATTGGAACTAAAGCAGAGGGCCTGGATTAATCTACACTTGAAAAGGTAGGGATAATTCAAAGATAGTCAGCATGATTTTGTTAGGGGGAGATCCTGTCAGATTTGGATACTGGATCTGTATTGATGAGGGCAGTATGAATGAAATACTTGACATGGACTTTAGTAGAGTCTTTGACAAGGTCCCACATGGAAGGCTGGTCCCAAAGGGTAGAGCCCATGGCATCCAGGTCAAATTGGATCCAAAATTGACATGTTAATAGGGAGGCAGAGGGTGACTGTAGAAGATTGTTTTTATGATTGGAAGCCTGTGGCCAGTGGTGTACCACAGGATTGGTACTGGGTCCATTCTGTTTGTTATATAAATGATTTGGATATGGATGTCGGAGGTATAATTAGTGTTAATTGATGGGGGATTGATGAGGTGTGTTGGGGACAGCGGGGGCCCTGGCCTGTGGCTGGGGTAATCCTGAGTTGGGGGTCACTGGCATCTTCATCTTAGTGAGATACTTAGGTGGAACAGAGTGGTGCTTTGAATTAGGTGGCTGTGGGTTCCTGTGTCGGAGTAGGTGGATACACTCACTTGGCTTTCTTGTTCTTGTGGTATGACTGTTTCCAAGGATTCCTCCAGGACAGACGCTTGGCCAGTGTAACATCAGGCAGATAGGCAGCCATGGAGCCCTCCATCATCTCTGGCTTTCCACACAGAGGGTGCTCCATGTCACAGTAATAGGAGCATGTACCATAGAAACAAACATTGTTCGCTGAGAGCAAGAGAAACAGTCACTGTCCAAATCCACAGGCTGGCTTCAGCTCCACATTGCCTTGCCTAAAACCCCTACCTGGTTTAGGCTCCCCTCTGCCACTCAGACCACTCCAGGCCCCCTCCCTCTTCTGCCACTCACCCTCAGCAACCCCCCCCCCCCCCCAGCGCCCATATCACATCCAATACTATTCCTGCTTGACTACAATTCACCATTGTTCTGACTGTGAACAGATGCAAAGTATTCAGAAACATGTTCTCCAGTGCCATCACCAATTACCTTGTTGCACACTCAATAGCCCTTCATTTTTCTCCCCCCCTCTCTCCACAGCCCTCTTACAAACCTTCCTCAAAATCCCCACTCTCTCCTTCCCCTCCTCTCTTATCCCGTCTTTCACCCTCCACACCCCTCTCACTTTCTTTACACAGACTCTCTCTCTCACCTCCCTCACTTGCTGCCTCTCTTTGCATCCCTCTCACAAAACCTTCACTGTCTTTTCACAGCCTCTCTTCCCTCCCCTTTTCTCTCCTCGGCAAAAAATGTTGGCTTCTATCATTATTTAGCAGGGCAACCACAACAGAAATTAATTGGCTATTTTTAAAGCACACAATTAATTGCAATTTTCTTACTCAATTGGTAACTGTTCTATCTACACAAGTTATTACATTTTTCCTAATCGGTATTTTTCCATGCTCTAATTTCCTTCCTAGTATCACCCTTGCACCCTCAGTCCACCAGTGCACCCCTGCATTTGCTGATCATGCAGCGTGAACCAAGCTTCCTAGTTTTGCCTTTTTCCCTGCAGTATCTTCTCCAACTACATTTGGGAGTTCCCTCTTTTTCCCACTGTCTGATCTTTCCCACTGTCTGATCTTTCCCTCTGTCTGACCCCTCCCACTGTCTGACCTCCCCCTCTGCCTGCTTTCGCCTCTCGGTCCCTCCCCCAAATGCTTGAGCACTGAATTCCCTCCAATTGCAACTGTACAAAACGTTGGTTAGATTACACTTATTGTGCACAGTTCTGGTTGCCAGCCAATAGGAAGGATTGGTAGCAATAGAGAGAGTGCAGAAGAGATTCACCAGGATATTGCCTGGAAGAGGGCTGTGGTTATAAGGACAGATTGGATAGGCTGGGTTTATCCTCACTGGAATGTAGGAGGCTGAGGGGTGACCTTATAGAGGCTTACAAAATTATGCGGGGCATAGATAGGTTAGATGACAAGAATCTTTTTCTCATGGTAGAGAGCCAAAACTAGAGGGCACAGGTTTAAGTTGAGAGGGGAGTAACTTTAAGAGATCTGTATTTTTCACATCCAGACTGGTGAATATTTGGAACAAGCGGCCAGAAGGGGTGGTGGAGGCAGATACAATTACAACATTTAAAAGGCATTTGTTCAGGTACTTGGTTAGGAAAGGAGTAGAGGAGTACGGGCCTAATGCGGGCGTGGGATTAGCATGGATAGGCATCATGGTGGGCATGGACAAGATGGGCTGAAGGGATGTTGCTGTGCGGTATGATTCTATGATTCAGTCCACATTCATGAACTCAAATCTCAGCTCCTTCATCCCCTAAAACTAAGCAACTCCAGGAGCATCTGTAGACTGTGAAAAAAGTGGTTCTTCTCTACTTCCCCAGCCCGGCTCCACCTCACTCACTCTCCAGACCTGGAACCAGCTCCCCTCTCACCAGCTGGCCAGCTCCCCTATTACAAGCTGCCTCTCACCCACTCCTCAAGTGTACTTGATCCGTCAAGACCCTGCTCTAATCAGGTTGCTCAACCCTCTCATATGCTGCGTAGACCCAGCCCATTCTCAGCCACTGTTTTCATCTCCCTGTACATGCCGGCTATGGTCTAGGCTCAGCTCTGCTCATTTAGCCTGCTTGGGCCTAATTCCCCTTCCTAGGGCCCAGCTAACATCTCTCCCATTGCCAAGACACAGCTCCCCCCACACCCACCCTCACACACTGCCCAAGCCCAACTCTCATCTCATTCCATTACCAACGGCAAGATCCTCTCTTCTACCCGTTGTCTAACGTTCTCTCTCCCCAGCGCCATGTTCCTTTTCCCTGACTTGTACGTAACTGACCCCAACCCTCCACCATCACTACTTCCGTTTCCTCGATACCTGGTGAGATAAAGAATGTCTCCTCAAGCTGACCATCGGTCGTCAGCTCTTTAATATCCCTCACCACGTTGACTTGACGGCCTGAGACCGGGGGAATCCGCCGGAAACCTAAAATTCTTCAAAAGAGAGACAATGAGATTAACCTACGCACTCCACACCCTCCCGCACCTGCCCATCGAGAACACCCTCCATCATGTTGTGTGGCAGCACAGTGTTGGTGAATGGGATGGACTCGGAGGAGATCTGGAAGCTCAAAACTGGGCATCCTTGAGGTGCTGTGGGCCATCAGCAGCAGCAGAAATGTGCTTTTGGTCCTAGCCTTTTCCTCATTACTCTTGCAGAGAAACCAGGGGTTCCACCCTGGTTCAGTGAGCAGTACACATCAGCATGCAAGTGTAGCACCAGGAATACATAAAGTCCCAGCCAGTGAAGCTGCTGTACAGGACTGCAAAAGCAGAGTTCAGTGACCCCATATCCATCAGACCAGATCAAAGCTCTGCAGTTCTGCTTCATTTAATTGTGAAAGGGGGTAGACAATTAAACAACTAATGGGAGGAGGTGGCGCCAAGAACTTGCCCCATTTTCAAAAATGCCAGGGCCCGGCATGCAAGGCTGAAGCATTTGCAACCATTTTCAGCCAGAAATGCTGAGTGGATGGTCCATCTTGGTTCCTTCCTGAGACTCTTCCCATCACAGAAGTTGGTCTTCAACCAATTCCATTCACTCCGCATGATATCATGAAACAGCTGAAAGCACTGGATACAGCAAGGACCGGACAACATCCAGCTGTGGTACTGAACTAGCTGCACCTTTATCCCAGCTGTTCCAGTCCAGATACATCTTGACAATGTGGAACAAATCCCATCTGGCTAACTGGCCCAAAAAAGCAGAACAAATCCCATCTGGCTAACTAACTCTCAATCCATCTACTCTCTAAGTGAGGGAAACTGAGAGGAGTGTAGTGTGACTTCCTCCTGGAGCATAGTACCCCTCACTGATGCATTGCAATGTCTGAAGCTTCGACTCCAGCTCATCAATTCATAGCCAAAGTACCTCAGGCAGCCAACAGTTGGTGCAGATATGGTCACCATAAACCACATTGAGGTCCATCAGCTCCCACGTTGCATCTACAAAATATTGCTTGCCTGGTCATCCCTGTTCTATTTAATTAATTAGTTTGGATCTATTTATTTTAAACATGCACTCGTTAGCTCTATTAACCTCCTCTGATTTAAATATCATGGCCAATCAGAAGAGGCTGGGAAGAAATACCAGCTAATTGCCTACCTGCTGCCCTGTGACACTCACTCTGGCACTGACAGCCAGGAACAGAGTGTGACCAGGCCTGTGTCTCCCTGACTCCACAGTCCACTCATGGGGCCTCTGCTCCCACTCCTTTCAGATGTTCACTGACGATTACACAATGTTCAATTCCACACGTAATTCCCCTAGAAATGAAGCAGTCCATGCCTGCATGCAGCAACGATAGACAACGTGAAGGTATGGGCTGCTGATGGCTAGCAATATTCATGCCACAAAATTGGCAGATAATGACCATCTCCAACAAGAGGGGCTCTAAGCATTTAAAATATTAATCCTTAGGGCACAACAAATATTTAAGCCACTTGGTTAGACAGCACGTAGAGTATAGTGTGCACAGTTCTGGTTATCACCCTACAGGAAGGATGTGGTAGCATTAGAGAGAGTGCAGAAGAGATTCACTATAGTGTTGCCTAGAATGGAGGGCTGTAGTTATAAAGAGAAATTGGATAGTCTGGCCTTATTCTAACTGCAATGTAGGAGGCTGATGGGTGACCTTATGGAGGTGTACATAATTATGAGGGACATAGTTAGGATAAATAGTGTCTTTTTTCCAGGGTAGAGGAGTCCAAAATAAAGGGCACAGGTTTAAGGTGAGAGGGGAGTAATGTAAAGGAGATCTGAAGGGTAATTTTTTCCACACAGGACATGGTGAATATTTGGAACAAGCTGCCAGAGAAGTTGGTGGAGACAGATACAATTACAATGTTTAAAAAGCATTTGGACAGGGATAGGAAAGGATGAGAGGGATATGGGCCTAATGTGGGCAAATGGGATGAATATAGATGGGCATCACCATTGGTATGGGCAGCATGGGGCATAAGAGCCTGTTTCTCTGCTCTATGTTTCTATGATTCTGTGGAAACCCAACAGGAACAATTGTCAAGCTGTGGCTACCAAGGAAGTGAAAGGTAGCGTTGGATCAAAGCGAAAGGTTTATAATGTTTCAGAAAATGAACAGTCAGTCTGAGGACTGGAATATTTCAAAATTCAATAGATGAGGACCCGGGATTAAGAAGGGAAATGAAGTTACAAGAGTGACCTTGCAAAAAACAGTATATCAAAGCTTCTACAGGAGGAAAGTATGAGCAAAAATCAATGTGGGTCCCTTACAGACTGAGACATGAGATAACATATTGAGGAATAAGGAAATAGCGGAGAAATTAAACAAATATTTTGCATGTGCCATCTTGCAAGAAAATGCAGGAAACCTCTTGAAAATAGTGAACTATAGACTGGAGTGAATAAGGAGCTGACAGGAAAGAAGAAACAAAAATAAATGAATAAAATTAGTACAAGTAAATAAAAACTGGAGAAAATAATAGGACTCAAACTGATAAATCCCCAGGACCTTTTCCTTCCTTATTCCATTAACAGAGTGCCTGTATTATCTCATCATAATTTTTCCCCACTTAGGTATACCTGTACCATTTTTCCTTTTCCTATCTCATGTCTCAGTCTGTAAGGGACCCACAATGACTTTTGCTAATCTAGCAGGCACGGTAGTCTAGCGGTTAGCGTAATGCTTTACAGCGCCAGCGACCCGGGTTCAAATCCGGCCACTGCCTGTAAGGAGTTTTTACGTTCTCCCTGTGTCTGCGTGGGTTTCCTCCGGGTGCTCCGGTTTCCTCCCACATTCCAAAGACGTACAGCATAGGAAGTTGTGGGCATGCTATGTTGGCACCGGAAACGTGGCGACACTTGTGGGCTGCCCCCAGAACACTCTACACAAAAAGATGCATTTCACTGTGTGTTTCGATGTACATGAGACTAATAAAGAGACCTTATCTTAGATCTTCCTAAAGTGAGGGGCCCAGAAGGGGGAATACTCCAATGAGAGCTTACTCAGCATCTTATGAAGGTTTAGTTTAACTTCCTTGTTTTGTAATTATACCTCAATTAATAAAACAGAGGGTCCTAAATGCCTTTACAACAGCATTTCCAGCTTATCCTATTACCTTCAATGAGTAGTTTATTTAGGCCTCTCTATTCCTGACAGTTTACATAAACAAATCCTTGAAGGTGGCATGATAAGTTGGCAAAGCTGAATAACAGAGTTTACATTTTTTCTTTATTGTTCCCACCAAAATGTATCACTGCCAACTTCTGCTAAATTTTAGCTCTCACGTGTTTCACCTATCTGTCAATGTCCACCTGAAGTCTGTTACTATCTGTCTCAATAACTATACTTGAGTTTTGTGTCAAAGTCATGCTTTGAAAATGGCCTTTAATTAGGGGAACTTTTGGAAAACTGATCACAATAGAATTGGGGCCAGTGTAGGAAAAGGAAAGATGGTACAGGCATACCTAAGTGAGGAAAAATTATGCTGAGATAATATAGGCACTCTGTTAATGGAAAAAGGAATCAATAAACAGAATCATGCAACCAATTACGTGACATGTAGTTAGCAAAAAAGCCCAGAGTAGAATGCACCTGGATAATAATTGGATAAAGGTGGTAGAGATAAAGATACACCGAAATTAAATGAAGTGGCTGCTTCTATTGCAGACTGTTCCAAGCGCTAAGAAGGTTAAAAGGGTTAAAGCCTTAACATGGAAGTGATGAAAGAATCACTGGAGTACGGTGTGGGATATTCCAGTACCAGTCTTAATCTAAATTTGTGGTAGATAAATCGCTTAGACCTGACACAAGAGTCTTACTGTTGGGAAAGGAAAAGCAAGCACTCTACAATCAACATGACACATCTCTTCCAAAAAGAGACAGGGACGTGCCAGTATAGTATCAGGAAATTACACGACTGTTGTCTGTAATCTAGGTTTAAAAGACTAAGTGCCAGAGGAGATTACATTATAGTACTGATTTATAACCGGCAGATCAAGCGTACTTAACATGCAACAGTACTGGAAGTTCAGTGGATGTGACTTATTGGAATTTTCTAAAGTTGTTTGATCAGTCTTTATTTCCCAGCTCACCATATCCCTTTTCCTTACCGATCCAAATGAAAGGCAGCGATCTCTGCATTGTGCCTCTCAAAATCAGAGAAGTAGAAAAGATCTGGGGATGTTTCCTCCTCCCGAGTCTGTCTGTTAGGAACAAAGCTCATTAACTGACTTGAAGAGACTGCAATTGATACAAACAAAAACAAGAATCAGGAAAAGGAGTGGGCCATCTGGACCACACATCAAGAATTTGGCTGATGTACTTCAGCTCCATTTTCCTGCATTATCCCTGTATCCCTTGATTCCAGAAATCTATCGATTTTGGTTTCAAATTAGCTTAATGACTGAGCCCCTACTGTCCCCTCTGGTAGAGAATTACAAAGCTTCCCTATCCCCTCAGTGATGGATTTCTCCTTAGCTCAGTGCCAAATGCCCTCTCCCTCATTCTGAGACTATCCTTATTCTACACTCCTCAGCCAGGGCAAACATCCTCCCTGCGTCCACCCTGTTGAACCCTGTAAGAAGTTTCACTGAGATCTCCTCTCGTTCTTCTAAAATCTAAAGAATACAGTCCCAATCTACTCAATCTATAATGTGGAGATACCCACTGTCTCTGGAAGTGGTCTTGTGAATCTTTGCTGCACTCTCTCCAGGGAAAGTATAGCCTTTTTTTTCAGGTAAGAAGACAAAATTGTACAGGTGTGGACTATATAATTACAGTACTCAAATCCTCCTGCAATAAGAGCCAACCCCTCCTTTTGTGATACCTGTTTTTTTTGGCTTTTAGTGACTTTGTAAAAAGACACTTATGTCCTTTTGAATATCAACATTACCCAATCTCTCACAATTTAACAATCTTTTTTAGTTTATTGTCCACATTATATTCCATCTGTCAAGTTCTGACCCATTTGTTCTGCTTATCAATAACCCCTTGAAGCCTCTTTACGTCCTTCTTCCTTCACACAATCCCACCTCACTTTGTAACATTAACAAACTTGGAAATATGGCACTTGGTCCCCTCAGCTAAATCATTGATACAGATTGGGAATAACCAGGGCACTAAGCAATGTCCCCAGTAGTTACAGACGGACATTCTGACAAAACTATGTTATCCCAACTCTTCGCTTCCGCCAGTTAACCTCAGGCCAATGTCTATCCCTCAGGCACTCTGTTATTGGTACTGTTGGGACAGATTGTGCTGATGGTGCTGCTGTATAGAATGACAGTTTAGCTCCCGTGTGGTGTCAGTGCAGTGTTAACAATTCTCAATCCATGTCAGTAAATTTACCACTTGTGTGGGACCTTATTGAAAGCCCTCTGAAAATTTAAATATATCACATCCACTGATTCCCCCTTTTTCTATTCCACTGGCCACATCCTCAGTGAACCCCAGTAAATTAGTCCAACGTGATTTTCCTTCCATAAGTCCATGCTGACCCTGTTCATTCCTATTATTCTTTTCTAGGTGTTCTGTTATTCCATTCTGTGTAATTCCCACGTGTTAGACTCGCAGGTTGGGATCTCCCCGTTTTCTCTTTCCTTTTTCAGGCAGTGGGATCACGTTTGCTACCCTCCAAACTACAGAACCCATTCTAGGATCCAACCACTTTTGAAATGTGATAACCAGTGCATCCATCCTTCCTGCAGCCAACACTTTCAAATGTCTGGGATGTAGATTATCAGCTGCTTGGGATTTAATGGCTTACAGTCTCAACCTAAGACCCTGGTGGATTCGTAGGGAGAAGACAACAAAATTTGGCAGGACCTGGGAGACTGACAGCGAGAAGTGACGTGATCTGGGAGACGGGCAGTGGGAGACCAGGGCCTGGGGCTGCCTGTGGCTGGGATAGGTTGAGGTTGGCAGGCTGACAGCTCCACTGGGGAGACCGGAACTAATCGACATCAGTTAACGGCAGTGAAGTTTGTCCTCAGGGAGATTCCGGGCAGTGACTTTGTGTGAAAGCACCTCCACATGTCTCTGCATGTGTTGGTAGGGAGTGAGGCTGCTTTGGAAGCTGGATGCAAGGATCCCATCAGGCGATGTACTTGCCCATTTCCATTTTTAAGAGAATTAGCATGTGTCAGAGTCTCAAACTTACCTTAATGGTTTAAACAAGGCTTTCCCATAGTTCTGCAATGTCATCGTCAACTTCATCTGGGTTCCACCAAATTTCTGAACTAGGAAAACAAATTTCAACAGTTACTGTCCCGTGAACTCAGATTATTTTAAATTCAACTACAAGGTGCTGGCCCAGGAAGCACTATCCTTCCCTACGTACCTGGAGATGTCTTATTGGACCAGTGCCGTCTGCTTAGTGAAGGTACTCCTGTGGGGGGGGGGGGGGGGGTGGTTGGGGAGTTGATATCAAGTTCCAACTAGTAGACCCACTGATAGGGAAAAGTAATTCATTTCTAATTCATGAGTCAGAATCGGTAAGTCTGGAAGTGATGGTGATAGTGTGTGCCAGCAGGGCTTTCTGGGGCACTAGAGGTCATGGGTTTGGGAGATGCTGCAATGCATTTGTAGCTAATACACACTGCGGCCATGTGGTGGAAGGAGCAAACGTTTAGTGTGACGGATGGGAACCAATCAAGTAGCCATGCCCTTATTGGAAATGGTCAGTGTTCACCACTTGTGTGGTTTCTATGTTACTTGTTACTTAGCAAACCCCACAAGGCTCCAAACCTCATCACAGCTTGGTCTGAACACAGACAAAGACAGCCAGTATCTTTTCCCCAGGGTTGAGATATCTAATACCAGAGGGCATGCATTTACTGTGAGAGGGGGTAAGTTCAAAGGAGATGTGCGGGGCAAGTATTTTACACAGAAGGTGGGGGGTGCCTGGAATGTGCTGCCAGGGGTGGTGGAGGCAGATACGATAGGGACATTCAAGAAGCTCTGAGATAGGCACATGGATGTGAGGGAAATGGTAGGATGCGGATGTTGTGCAGGCAGAAGGGATTAGTTCAGTTGGGCATTTTATCACTAATGTAATTGGTTCGGCACAACATTGTGGGCCGAAGGGCTTGTTCCTGTGCTGTACTGTTCCATGTTCGATGTTCTAAAAGTACCGAATTCCAGGGGTGAGGTGAGAGTGACTGCCTGTGAAATCAGAGCAGATTTGACTGAGTGCAGCATTGAGGGCCCTGGATAAGACTGAAGTTAATAGAAATCATAGTGAAAACACACCACTGGTTGGCATCATACTTCAGTCAGGATGTACTTTGGGTGGGGACTTCAGATACCATCACCTAGAATGGCTCGGTAGCACCAGCACCGACCGAGCTGTCTGAGTCCTGAAAGACATATCTGTCAGACTGGGTCTGCTCAGGTAAAAGTGAATGGACATGAGGGATAACCTACTTGACCTTGTCCCCGCCAATTTACCTGTGGCAGATGGGTGTCACAGTGGCATGCTGGGTCTTGCAGCTCTAGCATCCCAGGTTTGATCCCAATCTCCAGCACAGTCTGTGGAATTTCCTTGGGTTTTCCCTGGGTGGTCCAGTTTCCTTCACATCACAAAGGCATGCAGGTTGGTAGGTTAATTGGCCACTATAAATTGATTGTGTCGGGGAGCAGTAGAAACCAGAGGGAATATAGGGGAATTAAATGGGTTCAGTGTAGTATTAGTGTATATGGGTGCTTGATGGTTAGCATAGTGCTGTTGGGCCAAAGGGCCTGTTTCTGTGCTGTATTAATCCATGACTCTGAGATGTATCCATCCATGGTAAGATTGGTAGAAATGACCACTGCACAGTCATTGTGGAGACAAAATCTCTCCTTCAGACTGAGGACACCCTCCATTGTGCTGAATGGGATAGACTCAAAACAGTTGGCAGCTGAAAACTGAGCATCCATGAGAGACTGTGGACCATCATCAGCAGCAGAAATGCCCAGCACCACACTCTGTAAAACCTCACAGCCTGACACATCCCTCGCTCTGCCATTACTGTCCACCGTGGTTTAATGAGGAGTGCAGAAGGGCATGCTGGGAGTAGCACTCCACTTATCTAAAGATGATGAGGTCCAGCCTCGTGGACCTGTAACACAGGACCAGTGTGTGCTAGACCCCCAACACAGCAGGCACTGGACAGACCAAAGCAGTCTCAATATCAACAGATCAGACAGAAGCTCTGCAGTCCCTCTGCATCTGTGGGATGCACCTCAGATGTTGGTGAGGGGCACTCCGCAAGGTTGACAGCACCGGCAACATCTTTGGTGTGTCTGAATCCGGTGACCAGGTTGGTGCCAGGTGGTGTATCTGGTTTTATTATTAAATATGAATGTTGCTGTTTAATGTATCTGAGTGACCTGTGTGGCAGTTTCAGGGGACTACTGAGAGTCAAGTTGGCTGTGGGTCTGGGCTCATTGCCTGAGGGCAGCCATTTACATTGAGGGAATCAGAGAGGGCAGGCACGGTAGTGTAGCGATTAGTGTAATGCTTTACAGCACCAGTGACCTGGGTTCAATTCTGGCTGCTGTCTGTAAGGAGTTTGTACGTTCTCCCCGTGTCTGTGTGGGTTTCCTCTGGGTGCTCCGGTTTCCTCCCACATTCCAAAAGACATACAGGTTAGGAAGTTGTGGGCATGCTATGTTGGCGCCGGAAGCGTGGCGACACTTGTGGGCTGCCCCCAGAACACCCTACACAAAAGATGCATTTCACTGTGTGTTCCGATGTACATGTGACTAATAAAGATATCTTATCTTAATTGGTTTCTTATTGTCCCATGTACTGAGATGCAGTGAAAAACATGCCACCCAGGCAGATCATTCCAAACATAAGTACATCGAGGTAGTAGAAAAGGAAAAACAATAACAGAATGCAGAATATAGTGTTACAGTTGCAGAGAAAGTGCAGTGCAGGCAGACAAATAAGGTGCAAGGGCCATGACGAGGTAGATTGAGAGATCAAGAGTTCATCTCTATCATACACTCAAGAGTATTATAACAGCCAGTCCTTGAGCCTAGTGGTGATTGTTTTACCAAATCTGGAGGTTAACTAAATTTAAAATCCCCAGCTACCAAGGTGGGATTTGAACTCATACCTCTAGATCATTAGCCTAGGCCTTTGGGTTACAAGACCCATAATTTAACCGTTATAATCTTGACTCCTTGTACTCCCATCCAGCAAGAGCACACCACCTCTCACCAATCTAACATCCCCACCACATCAGCCTGTTCCCCTCAATCAGGAGTGCTTTGTCTCCACACCAGCCATACGTACACTGCAGTGCACGCAGACACCATTCACCCATACGTCCAGCATGTGTGCATATTCTTCATCCATCCACCTGGAAGCTACTAGGAGGATGCAAAGGGCCTGCCACAGGAGTAGTGAGTGAGGAAGAAAACAGAGTATAGTGAACACAAACGTGATGTTACTTGACTTGGTTGGAAGGACAGAAAAACAAAATATTTTTAGGTAGAGGGCAAGGGTTAAGTGTTCAGACAGATTTGGGTGTCCACATTCACGTGTCACAAAGTTGCAAGTACAGCAAACAATTGGGAAAGCAAACAGTATGTTTGCTTTTATACTCAGTGGGTTAAAGAACAAGAGTAAGAAAGTCTTGCACCAATTGTTACAGAGATTAGACGGCTCTTTCTGGAATCAGACACCACACAAGCCCCGAAATGAAGGTCTCACAGCATTGGCCGCACTCACACTCTGCGCCCAGAACTCAATTTCCCATCCACTCTGCAATAGTCCATCTGGGCCAAGCTTCACCTTCATTCCCATCCTAGCTCCATGAAAACCTCTCTCCCCTGGGTTCAGGACACATTCTGCCTACCAAGTAAAGGCTCACACCCCTAAGACCTGGTCTGGTGTCAATTGCTACCACTGCCCTTTCCCAATCAACTCTGAAGCATTTCTGCTCTAACTTGTCAATTATCCATGTAATAATCTTCCAGTCATTCTCTAAAGAACCACTGGACTGGGGCAACACACCTGTGCACACCACACCTGTGGGCGCACCTACACCTGCAGAACCTCAGGGAGGGTATATAAGAACATAAGAAATTGGAGCCAGAGGAGGCCATTTGGCCCTTTGAGCCAGCTGCACTAGTCATCAAGGTCATGGCTAACCTTCTACCTCAGCACCATCAATGGCCAGGTGGTGTATCTGTCGATATGTTATCTCTTGATATGTTAATCTATTGATCTTTGTCTTGGGTGAACACTGAGTTTCCACAGCTATCTACAGTGGGGAATTCCAAAGGTTCACTACCCTCTGAGTGATGAGATATTTCAGTCCTGAACAGCCTACCCCTTATTCTCAACCAGGGTTGCCTGGTCTTTATGACTCCTGAGCTGGGGGAAACAGAGAGCCACAGAATATTTATAGCACCCAAGGAGGCTATTTGGCCCATTGTGTCCCTGCTGGCTCGCTACCAGCGCATCTCTCTACTTCCACCCACCGGCCTTTTCTTTGCAACCTTGTAATTTTTTTCCTCACCTTAGATTTATCCAGTTCCTTCTTGAAGGCCACACTGGAACCTCCCTTCACCACAGCTGCACGCAGTACGCTCTAGTTTCCAACCTCATGCTGTATATAAAAAAAATGTTTTTCCTCATGTCACCCTTAATCCTGTTGACCTTTATTTTATACCTGCGATACATGATCTCTCCACCAAGTGGGTGTCTCCTTTGCCCAGACCGCTCATGGTTTTATATCTGCTCTCCCCTCGGCCTCTCTTGCCTATCACTGTATCTGTAGTCCCTCATCACAGGAACCGGAGCCATTCTCATAAATCTTCTCTGGGCCCTCTCGAATGCCTTCACGACCTTCCTATAATGAGACAAACAGAGTTTCTATTTTGTACTTTTTACCCTCCCCAAAGGCCGGGGACACAGTGGCACAGCTGATAGTGCTGCTGCCTCACAGCTCCAGCGACCCGGGTTCAATCCTGACCTCCAGTGCTGTCTGTGTGGAGTTTGCACGTTCTCCCTGTGACCACATGGGTTTCCTCCCAGATCCCAGAGCCGTGTGGCTTGCTAGGTTAAGTGTGCACTGTGATTTGCCCCTTGTGTAGATGAGTGGCGGGAGCAGAGCTGGGGTCTGGGGGAGAGGGAATATGGGGCGAATAAAATGGGATCAGTGTAGGATGGTTTCTCGGTGTTCTGTTATCATATCCTTTAACATAAATTCCAGCATCTTCCCAACCACTGCCATGGGGTTAAGCTTCCTGTTTCATCCTCCATCCTTTGTTAAATAGTGGGGTTATATTTGCTCCCCTCTGATCCACAAGGACAGTTCCAGAATCTACAGAATCTTGGGAGATGATAATCCAAGTATCCATCATCTCAAACTCCACCTCTTTCAAAGCCCTGGGATGTATGTCATCGGGTCCTTGAGATTTATCTGCTTTCGCTCGTACTATTTTTTAACTAATATTTAGTTCCTTCAGATCCTCATTGCCACTTGACCCCTGATTCGCTAATACATCTCGCAGGTTTTGTGCGTCTTCTGTGAAAGCACACACAAAGTAATTCCTCTGCCTTGTTCTTATTCCCATTATAATTTCTCTCCTTTCAGCCTGTAGCAGCCCACATTTGCTCTCGCTCATCTTTGCCTTTCTCCTGTGTTTCTTGCTAGTCTGCACACAAATTCCGCTTTGCCTTTCTTTATCAATTCTTCTGTCCTCCTTTGCTGAGTTCTAAAATGCTTCCAATCCTCAGGCCTACAGTTATTTATGGCAAATTTATGAGCTACTTCCTTTGATTTAATCCTATCTTTAATTTCTCTGGTCAACCACAGATGAATCACTTTTCCTTCCGAGTTTTTGTGTAGTCTTCCTATTTGGGGTGCACATGTACACACTTCCCAGTGTGTGCTGGCAGACAAACCCCCCCGTGCACATATACACCTATGTCTCTGGCACACCACCAAGCCAATGTGCTGATGGATGTTGCTGGGCAGGCGCACATCAGCTGTAACACATCAGTGTGCAGAAATTCACGCAGCCCACAACTGCATGCACGCTCCATTCTGGTGCACACTTGCATATGTGCATGCAGTTAGAGGTGGTGCAGTGGTTAAATTACAATACTTGTAACCCTGAGGCCTGGACACATAATCTACAGAACCAAATTCAAATCCTACCATGGCAGCTGTGGAATTTAAATTCAGTTTGTTATCATTTTTTTTTAAAGTCATTGGTACAGATTGCTGTAGAAACACGTCTAGTTCACCAGTGACCTAATCTGCCATCCTCATCTTGTTTAGCTCCTGATCCACCAACATGCCTGACTGAAATGCATTTGAAGGTCACTCTGTTCAAGGTCATTTAGGGACAGGCAGTAAATGCTGTCCTTACCCCAGCTCCTGAAAAATATATCAAAAGGAAACACATCGAGCACATCAGTGCTTAGCCTCACACAAGTCCTATCTGGTATATGAGCTGTGTCAGATACAGAGCAGTACCCTGGCACTATCTAATGTACACTACAGCTAAGCACATCCCAACAGCATACCCCCGCAAATACATTTTAGCACAACCAATATGGTGGATACCAAACTTGCACACCCATGCATGCAGACACTGCAGTTCATTCCTGAGCATGGGCAGGTGCCAGGCAACACACAGCTGAAGGCACATACTTCACCAACGTACACACGTACACATCCATCCACCAGTTCCATCCTATGTATGTACAGACACCATTCAGCAAGTAGTGCACACCAGCATTCATTCTCCAAATGGTGCACAACTGTGCAGATGATCCATGCAGTGCACACCAGTATATACACTTGAAATGGTGCTTTTCTGTGCACGGGTTCCATCTCGTGCATAGATATGCAGACACTTATGCCATTTTACACACTTCTGCAAACATGTATCATCCTTAGTGCATACACACACACTCTAGTGTATACATACATCCATTGCAAACCAAGCATACACCTTTGCACAAACTCTACACAGCACCATCTTGTGGTGACTATCCACACCATCCAGCATGCACATATCCACCTAAACTGCCCTGCACACACACACACACACACACACACACACACACACACACACACACACACACACACACACACACACACACACACACACACACACCTGCACACATCATCCAGTGCACAACTGTGTGGACATTCCATTGCGTGCACCCTCACACGTCATGTCTGGACAAGCCTGCACAAAACCAAATGCCCTTGCACTCACTTAGCAGAAATGGCAAATAAAATTCTCCTTACCGACGCGGACAATCTTCAAGGTTGCGAGCTCCTGCAGTAAAGAGACAATATGGCTGCTGTTCTGTGCATAGAGCTCATATCGATTAATTCCGATGTAGAATTTCAGCCAGCTGGGGTATGTATCAGCAGGAGAATTGCCATCTGGCAGAACGTACTCCTGTTCATGGCTAACCCTATGAGAGCAAAGTGCAAACCGTTCAATGATAAAAATAAGGCACATATTAGAGGTTTATAATTACATAATATTAAAAGTATTGAAAGGGATGTGTATTAGATTAGTGTATTTTGAGTACATATTGTATTGTGTGTGTGTTAGTGCACTGTGTATTTTATATTTTACATTGGAATACGTTTTACAATGTGTGTTATATTGATATGATCCCAGACTGGAATATTGCATCATGTATTATTTGTTAACAGTATGATCAGTGTAGAATATTTTACAACATTCACAGTACATGATAGATTGGGCATTAACATATATGTAGCTAAGAAATGCACAGTCTGTACTACAGTAGGATGTATTTGACAGTCCTTGTGTTGTATTTCGGTTTGGCAGAATCTATTGGAATAGAGTACAGTTTATGCACTGTGTACCATGTGAAATGTGGATCAGAGTATTTTGCAACAAATATATATTACATTAGGATTGTTGACTGCTGAGGACCACCCATCCATCACTAAGGACCCTCACCATCCAGGACATGCCCTCTTTTCGTTATTGCGATCGGGGAGGAGTTACAGGAGCCTGAAGACCAACAGCTTCTTCCCCTCCGCCAGCAGATTTCTGAATGGTCCATGAACCCATGAACACTGCCTCATTATTCCTTCTTTTTGCACTACTTCTTTATTTTTGTAATTTATTGTCATTTTATGTCTTTGCACTGCAAAACAACAAATTTCATCTCATATAAATCAGTGATAATAAATCTCATTCTGATTCAGTCTGATCTCTTGAGAGTATTGTACAGTCCCTATATTAGATCACTTCCCTACTCCAGAATATGTATCACATTAAACTGGCTCCCTATTTTGCTGTATGTTCTATTGTATAGGATGTGTATTACAACAAAGCTTGTGTTCCACAGTAGAATATGGTGTCTGCCTGCAGATATTTTGTTTTACTGGCTCTGTTACATTATTTAGTGCTGATTGCCTTAGTTTGGATGTTGCATGCAGTAATATGTCTCTGTGCATCAGACAATGACTGTATCACAGCTGACCGTCCCTCCCTGGTGATTCCTGGGTTATTTGATCTGTGTTCCACTTACCAGCCATCACTGTTGCTGCTCTTTGCAGTGAATCTTTCTGCTGAATTTACTGAGAAGAGGTGGTCATCTGGCGACAGTGGTGGAGTAGGGATGTTGTAGAGTGGATGCTGAAATAGTGCTGTCAGCTTGGATTTATTCTGCTTGTAGAGATCCCTCTGCAAATTACTGCCAAGTTCAGAGCCTGACTTTGAAGATAACTTGCTTGGGAGTGACTGACTCCTGTCACTTGAATCCCTCACCTTTTCCAAGGACTGAGACGTGCTGCTCAATGTTCCAGTGCTGGCAAAGTTTTGCAGTTCTCTGTTCGCCTTTGACAGCCTGCTCTTCAACAATGGCTGGTTTGGGAGAAAGTGACCTGTCTTGTCTGCAGCCTGTGTGTTGTGATCACATATTTGTGTGTTTAACTCCTGTACAGGCAGCAGTGCAATCAGGATGTGCAGCGCCAGGCTGATCAGAATTAAAAACCAAAGCACCACTTTGGATTTGCAGAGCATCAGAAATGGGATTCTTCGAAACATTGCAGCCAATTTCTTGAAACTCCAATTCAGAATTTTCAGAACACGGTCAATAGCTGTTAAAATCTGATTTCCTTACACATCTGTGGCTGTGTCCTGCCCAGCAGCGAGAAGAGCGGCAAGTTGGCTACCTCTCGGGTGCATGGTTGAGCTTTGTTTAATCCACCCCTGGTCAGTGTGACCATCCTGACTTATCACACTGCAAACAGAGAGTAGTGCCTGATGAAAGGTAGGTACAATTCACCATGCCAAGACTCAACTGAAACAAAAACAGGACAAAACTAATGACAGGCTGACAATTTCACATAAATCTGACAGGACATGGACGTCTCAAGGTGCAAGGGGAAGGACATACACCTCTGATAGTGTTGGGTCATTAATTGCATTTACTTCAGTTGCTTTCCCTGGATTATTTTATAGTTTTTCCTTCCAGCTGAAATGTAAACGACTGCAGTTTGTAACTTGGCACCTTCCTGACTCCACCACTATGATCAAGCCAGGGGATCAATCCAGGTTCAATGAGGAGCACTGAAGGGGATGCTGGGAGCTGCAGCAGGTGATCTAAAAATGATGCGTCATCTGGGTGAAGGACTATGTGCTTGCTAAACACGAACACAGCATGCAGACGATAGAGCAAAGTGATCCCTCAACCAACAGATCAGAACAAAGTTGTGTAGTCTTCCCTCATATTGTCATGAATGGTGATAGATAATCAAGCAGCTGAAAGGAGAAGATATCCCCAAGAACATCTCCATCCTCAGTGACGGTAGGGCCTGGTGTACGAGTGCTAAAGACAAGGCTGAAGCATTCACAAATAGATCTACCTAGAAGTGCTGTGTAGGCACGGTAGTGTAGCGGTTAGCCTAATGCTTTACAGCGCCAGTGACCCAGGTTCAATTCCGGCTGCTGTCTGTAAGAAGTTTGTATGTTCTCCCTGTGTCTGCATGGGTTTCCGCCGGGTGCTCCGGTTTCCTCCCACATTCCAAAGACATACAGGTTAGGAAGTTGTGGGCATGCTATGTTGGCACCGGAAGCGTGGCGACACTTGTGGGCTGCCCTCAGAACACTCGACGCAAAAGATGCATTTCACTGTGTGTTTCAACGTACGGGTGACTAATAAAGATATCTTATCTAGATGATGTGTCTCAGCTGAGATCCTCACCATCACAGAGATAGGCTTCAGCTCATTATGTTGACTCCCAGTGATATCAAGACACGCTGAGAGCACAGTTTTCAGCAAAGACCGTGGGACCAGATGACAAGCTGCTTTGGTTCTGAAGAACTGCACTCCAGAACTAGCTGTTCCTCCAGCCAAGCTGTTCCAGAACAGTTACAACATTGACACCAGCCCTACCCCTGTAGGAAGTTGCTCAGCAATGTATTGTTCACAAACCTCAGGATATCCAATCAAGTCTGCTCTGCTGCAACCCAATCAGTCTACTCTCAAACAGCAACAAGGTGATGGAAGGTGCTGTTGACAGTGTTATCGATGGCATTTACTCACCAATAACCCACTCACCCAGTGGGTTTCATCAGGACCGCTCACCTCCAGACCTCACCGCAACCTTGGTTTAAACATGGATCAAAGCGCTGAATTCCAGAGGTGGAGTAACTGCCCTTGACATCAAGGCAGTGTTTGACTGACTGACATCAAGGAGCCCCGGTAGATCTGTGGGCACAGAGTAAACACTGCAGTGCTTGGAGTCATCCTTGCACAAAGGAAGGTGGTTGTGGTTATTGGAGGCCAATCATCACTGCAGGAGCTCCACTGGGCAATGTCCTAGGCCCAGCCATCTTCAGATCCTTCATCAACGACCTTCCATCCTTCATAAAGTCAGGGGTGAGGATGTTCACTGATGATCGCACAATGTTCAATTCCATTCACAGCTCAGCAAATGAAGCAGCCCCCACCTGCAAGAAACAAGACCTGAGTGCAGGCTGCCATGTGGCGAATAACATCCATGCCACAAAAGTGCCAGGCGATGACCATCCCCAACAACAGTCTAAATTGGTTAATTTGGTAAATCGGTTTATTATTGTCACATGTATTGAGGTTCAGTGAAAAGCTTGTCTTGCATACCGTTCATACAGATCAATTCATTACACCGTGCATTGAAGTAGTCACCTTCCACTGAAATTCAATGGCATTACCTTGGCTCTCCCTGACCATTAACATCCTGGGAGTCGTCATTGACTAGAAACTCAACTGCACCAGCCTCATAAATACCTACAAAAAGTGATCTGAGGCAGGGTATCCTGTGGTGAGTGACTCACCACTTGAACTCCAAAGTCTTTCCATTGGATATAAGGCGCAGGTCAGGAGACTGAAGGAATACCATCCACTTACCTGGATAAAGCAGCTCCAACAACAGTCGAAGCCTGACTTTATCCATCTGATTGGCATTCCGTCCACTACCTGAAACATTCATTCCTTGCATCACTGCAGTGCTCACCTAGGGTACCCAACCGTCCCTCCCAAACTTGCAACCTCTGCTGCCAAGGACACGAACTCTAGCTGCATGGGAACACCACCACCTACAGGTTCCCCTCTAAGTTGCACACTATCCTGACTTGGAAATGTATTTGTGTTCCTTTATCACTGTTGGGTCTAAATCCTGGAAGTCCATCTCAAACAGCACTGTGGGAGTAGCTTCACTAGAAGAGTTGAATCAGATCCTGAGAAACAGATTTAAAAAACTGTGGAGTAGATAATACACTTGTGTCCTCTGCACTGTTCCTTCAAACACTCCAATGCAGTACAGTGCAGGATTGATACAAAGTGTAGCTGATTTTAGTGTTCTACCTAACACTTTAGGACTGCTACAGTGCAGATACAGTGAAGACTAAGTGCCACCCCAAACCCTTGCAGGACAGAGCAGTACATATTAGATACAAAGCAAGTTCCCTTTACACTGTCTCATAAGAAGTACCCAGAAGAGGAGCCATCTGCTAGAAATCATCTGTTGATTTTGGCAGGACATACTTTGTTTGTTTGACACTAAAGGCACTGGCCCTGAATTCAGACAATAAATACAGGAAAGTGTCCCATGATGAGTATGTGAAATCTTTCTAGACTGGGAACTTCTAAAGTAAGTTTTACTCACCTCTTGGCACCAAAGGACAATATAATCTATCAATTTAAGTGGTGAGCGGTGCATTGGAAAGAGACCCTGGGAACATAGAATGTTCAATTACGCTCTGGACAGTCACTGAAAAGTTCATTTTTTTGTCATTTTCCCATGATGTGAAATAAACCAAAATAACTGCTGCTGATTAGAGTGACAACTAGTTACTGTGCTAGTACTGTGGTGGACAGCCAGACAATCATCAGTGAAAGCTTCAAATGGTTTAAAAGAAAACAGAAGCTTATATCCAGGTTGACAGCACTGAATAACACCACAGGAATAAACTGGTCACTTACAGGTTGTAACTAGCAAGGTGCCACAAGGCTGGGCCCCAGCAGTTCGCAACCTATATCAATGATTTGGATGAGCAGACCATGTGTAATATATCCAAGTTTGCTGATGATACAAAGCAGGATATCAGTGTTGGCAATGAGGAGGATGCAGAGAAACTTCTGGGGAAATAGACAGGTTAGTGAATGGGCAAGGAATGCAATGTGGAAACGTGAGATCATGAACTTTGACTGAAAAAGATAGAGAGGCAGAGTATTTTTTAAACGATGAGAGACTGAGAAGTGTTGGTATTCAGAGGATCCTGCGTGACCTTGTACATAAATCACACAGTTAACATGCAGGTCAAGCAAGCAATTTGGTTGACCTTCATTGCCATGGAACTGAGTATTAGTAGAACATTGTAAACAGATCTGGTCTCCCAACTTAATAAGTATGCACTTACGATAGAGAAAATGCAGTGAAGCTTCATCAGGTTGACTTCTGAAGTGGTTTGTATCTCACATGAGATGTTAAGCAGACTGAGCTTACACTCTTTGTGTGGAAGAATGAGAGATCATACTGAAAGGAACAGAATTCTTAGCAAGATGGATTATGTTCCCACATTGGTTGGGGTATCAATAATTAGGGGGTCACGGTCTCAAAATAAGGGATCAGTCACACAAGACACACGTAACAAATTTCTTCACCCAGAATGGAACGAATCTTTGAAATCTATACCCAGGAGGCTTTGGAAGTTCAGCCACTGAATGTATTGAATGCAGAGGCCATTAGATTTGTGGAGCAGATATGAGGGGGTCAAATGATCACTTCCTGATTTCACATTACTTTCGTATGGCAATGTAGCTCATTGACGGTCAGCATGAACTCTCCTGATAGTCAGTTATATATTAATTGATTCAATGAGCAGAGTTAAAAAGTAAAACTAATCAGAAACTGACCTCAGCTGAGATCTAGCTGAATTTGGAACACAGATTCCGATCAGAATTAAAATGGGGAAAATTCATGGGGGCTGGGTGAAGGGAGGAGAGGTGGAGGCAGGGATTGTGTGTGGTGACGGTGACGGTTGTGTTAGGAAGTGATGGTGAACCAGCCACAGACCATAAAGCCTGCCAACAGGTTGCTCCTCTACACACACAGCTTGTGGAATGGAGACCAACTGCAGAAGAGGTGATGTCCTGTGTTCACTGGGTCAGTGTGACAGCTCTTGTGGTTTGTTTACCAGCCTGCTAGTCAAGTTCTAAAAACTCTTATACCTCACACAGCATTTTGGTGATGAGAAAAACAACTGCAGGGGTGTAAAGGGGTGATTGATGCTCCCCTGGTCCACGAGTTTGACCTTCCTAATTACTTCGACACAGGAGTACAGAGGGGTCACAAATGGAAACAGGGCATTCCTTTCTAATAGTCCACGTGTGAGCAAGTATTCTAATCACATTTACCTGTCCTGCTCTCCCATCCTTCGAATTCTTTCCAGTCTAATATTACAATGCTGACTCTTCTGCTCAGCAAGCAGCCATGGCCGTGTATTCCACAGCCTCTCAGTTGTCCGTGTGCAGGTTTCTCCTGCTCCTAATGTTTAACCTTGTATATAAACCCTTTCTTGCTCGATGCGCTAAATATTAAATAGCAGCACTGTGCTTCTACTTTACCTTACTTGTATCATTTTACCATAGAACCATAGAACAATACAGCACAATACAGGCCCTTCGGCCCACCATGTTGTGCCGCCCTTCAAACCACACCTAAGACTATCTAACCCCTTCCTCCCACATATCCCTCTAACTTAAATTCCTCCATATGCTTATCTAACAATCTCTTGAACTTGTCCAATGTATCAGCCTCCACCACCACCCCAGGCAGTGCATTCCATGCCCCAACCACTCTCTGGGTGAAAAACCTCCCTCTGACATCACCCTTGAACTTCCCACCCAATACCTTAAAGACGTGTCCTCTTGTTTTGAGCATTGGCGCCATGGGAAAGAGGTGCTGGCTGTCCACTCTATCTATTCCTCTCAATATCTTGTATACCTCTATCATGTCTCCCCTCACCCTCCTTCTCTCCAATGAGAACAGCCGTAGCTCCTTTAGTCTCTCCTCATAATCCATACTCTCTACTTCAGGCAGCATCCTGGTAAATCTCCTCTGCACCCTTTCCAACGCCTCCACATCCTTCCTATAGTGAGGCGACCAGAACTGGACACAGTACTCTAAGTGTGGTCTAACCAGAGTTTTGTAAAGCTGCATCATCACCTCGCGGCTCTTAAACTCGATCCCCCGACTTATGAAAGCTAACGTCCCATTTTCTTCCTTTAAATCTTCTGATGTCCTAACAAAGAAAGCTTAACCATTCACTTTTCTGGCATTTGTTTTTGCTCACACCAAGCAGCACCCTAATGAATCTGTATTCTCCTCTTCCAAAACACACAGTATACAAACTGAGGTCATGGAGAGGCTTACGGAGGTTCATCGTTATCCTTTACTCCTTTCTTTATCCTGTATTATTTCTGATAAAGCACAATTCCATCAATACTTTTTGAAACCTCATTAATCTGAAATCCTGCCTGTTGTTGGATTCGACTGTCTTAAGTAGTTTTTTAACACGTATCGTGTTTAATACACCTCAAGTGGCTGCACAAGGAATGGCCACTTCCTAGCTTATTGGTTTGTCCATCAGGTGAATACGTGTTTTCTCGTTGGTTGGTTTTGCCACAGCTATCTAATAGGTTTCCTGATTGGACTATTGTTAGCTAAGAAGGACCTCTTATCTCAGGTATAAAAGGTGTTGTTTTTGTTAATCACTCTCTTGCCTCTCTCTCTTGCTCTCTTCCCCCTCTGGCCCTAGCTCATCTTTAGTTCTTTTTGTCTCGGCTCATCTCCTAGTAGTAAGGCTGGAGCCATGTGCTCTGTGACTGTTACTTTGTTTTCAACTTTTCCAATAAAACTTTGTGAAGCACCAAGTTGTTTCCAACTCATTCCTGGACTCCTGAAAGAACCTGCGGATTTGAAAATATCCGGATCTGACAATCTTGGCATAGTCGTCAGGATGGTTATGAGAAACAGAGTTTGAAAATTCCTCAGACAGACAGAAGGTAAGAGCATCTTCCATTTCTGAATTGTTGGGGAAATCATCAGATTCTGCTTCAGTACACCATCTGAAGGAAGTTTAAGAGTGAGAAGAAAACTCTATTTTACCTTGCTATTTGAAATATTTCGGGTTGAAACTCTATTGATAACTGTGATTGACATCTAACTGAAGAGTATTCATTGAGATTGAATTGAAACAATGTCTGGAGTTGAGAAACAAACCACAGCATCTCCACCTGAGAGAGAACTGATAACTGGGGATTTAAGTCCTTACTTGGATAAAGTGTATGAATTTGATGTGATTAATGAACCAATCTGGAAGAAGTGTGCTGTTGATGCCCAGTCTGGTGAAAATTGGCTTATGAGTGATGTTGGAAAGATATGGAATAAGATTCAGAAAATGTGGCCGGGAAAGGCAAAACCTGGCTGGACGATTGCAATGTTAACAGAGCTAAGAAAGCATCAGTGTGCTGAGCTAAGGAGCCAAATCACTGAACCTGAGAGTGAGCATGCCGAGCTAAAAAATCCAAACCCGTGAACTAAAGTGAGCACATGGTGAATGGACTGAGCAAATAGATTAACTGAACAATTGAGGAAGGAGGAAGAAATGTGTAACGTGCTGCAGGAACAGTATGACAGAGACAGTGAAGTCCAAAGAACAACTTTCTACATTAACTGAACGAGTGAGAAAACAAAGCAATAAATGTAACCAACTTAATGCAAAACGTGGGGAGCTCCAGGACATACTGAATCAGCTTCAATACACTTTCAGTGGCCGGTCCTTCCAGGGGCACAGCATTGAACAGACCCCAGGAACAGCAACGCCTTGGGAACTCCAAGGCACTGCGGAATGGATATAACACTGACCCAACAGAAACCTCTTGTGACTCAAGTGATGACGACAGTGATGAGAAAGTTGGTCTGGCAGCCATGTCACGACTTGCCCCAATAAAAACAAAGGCAAAGCATACAAGAATGAGAATGGAGATTATGAAAGGAGACAAGAGACTTACCATCAACCAGTGGACCCAGAAAAAATTGACAAATGGTCCAGAGAAATTCCACATCCTAAAAAAGGAAACTTAAGGACTTGGACTGAACGTCATCGGTTCAAGAACATATACCAACTGCATCCATATGATGGCCTCCAAATTTTGGCCACCACGTTGCCTTCTCAGCAAACCAGACAGCTGAGTGAGAGAATTGATGACAGCACGGGAGATGACAGACAGGACCTAGGAGGTGGTGGGAATGCAATTAAGAGTTGGTTGAAAGAAAAGGCCCCAACACAGATTGATTGGAGTAAAGTGGTCAATTGCAAACAAAAGGCTTCAGAGGATGTTTCTGAATACAAAGACCAGTATAGGACGGTTTGGATCAGTTATTCAGGAGTTCAAGGAATAACTGAAGATAATATAGAGGAATCCAAACATGGCCCCCTCAAGTCGACATTCACGGATGGCTTGAAAGTAGATGTTGCCAAAATGGTGAGGCGAACAAAAGCAAATTGGAGTGAAGCTGCTGTTTCCTACAGTGATCTGGTGCAAACTGCCAAACAAGTGGAGCAAGATATCGAACTCCAAATAAGATCAGTACAGATGAACCATCTGCCCACACCTGCTAACCAACAGCACAAGTGGGACTGCAGTGCACAGTGATATTGGTCTGGGCCATGACCACAAGGTAATAAAATGACATGTCAACTCTGTGGTAAGAAAGGACAAAGTGCAAAAAAGTGTTGGCATAAACAGCCTCAACAACAACGCTTCCAACCACAGCCTCAACCGCAAGTTCCATTCCCTACCCCTCAAAGAATGGGGCACTTTGATCAGATAGGGCAGGTTCAAAGTACAACTTTGGACGCAGTGGACATTTGGCACACGTTGTATGATAGTTTGGTCAATTATTGTGTGAAATTAACCCAAGCAGTTCCCAGCAGGTTTCTGCTGCTTGGGAGTGGTCCATCGGAAGGAGGACACACCCTGGTTCCTGGCAAGTGGGTCCTGGTCAAAAAACCACACAAGGAACTACTGGGAGGTCAGTGGGAAGGCCCTTAGCAAGTACTGGTGATCACCAATTTGGTAGTCAAGGTAGAAGGTAAAAGTGGACGCATGCCAGCCACGGCAAGTGGACTAAAGTGGCGCCAGACGAAGACAAGTGCTGCGGTTAATGTGCTAGTAACTAGTGCCTAAGCTGCTGGGCTACAGTGAGCAAATCACTAACCAGCCAGAAGGCTTCAAGCAAGTTGACAACTACAAGACATCATGAAGTCTGTTCTAATATTAGTTGTAGTTGTATTTTTAGTCATCATGCTCATTCTATAGGTCTTATCATAATTTACATCTTTATTACTTGTGTAAAGACGACCATTAGCAGAATTATTCAAACTCATGCAAGTGCATCCACTGATCTGCCGAACCGTGACAGAAAGCTGCAAATGCTTTGAAGGCCATATGTATATTCTTGTACATATTTCGTCTTTTCTGCCTCTGAATTTTCAGATGTAATAATTCTAAGTGGGTGATTTAGAATCAAAGGGTAGATTGTTGGAAGTAGTTTTTTTAAGTAGTTTTTTAACACGTATCGTGTTTAATACACCTCAAGTGGCTGCACAAGGAACGGCCAATACTAGCTTATTGGTTTGTCCATCAGGTGAATACGTGGTTTCTCATTGGTTGGTTTTGTCACAAGTATCTAATAGGTTTCCTGGTTGGACTATTGTTAGAACATAGAACATAGAACAATTACAGCACAATTCAGGCCCTTCGGCCCACAAAGTTGTGCCGAACATGTCCCTACCCTAGAAATTACTAGGCTTACCCATAGCCCTCTATTTTACTCAGTTCCATATACCGATCTAACAGTCTCTTGAAAGACCCTATCATATCAGCCTCCACCACAGTTTCTGGCAGCCCATTCCACGCACAAAAGGAGTATCTCTGAGCTCAGGTATAAAAGGTGTTGTTTTTGTTACTCACTTTCTTGCCTCTCTCTTGCTCTCTTCCCCCCCCCCCCCCCCCCCCCCCCCCGGCGTTAGCTCATCTTTAGTTCTTTTTGTATCGGCTCATCTCCTAGTAGTAAAGCTAGTGCCATGTGCTCTGTGACTGTTTCTTTGTTTTCAACTTTTCCAATAAAACTTTGTGAAGTACCAAGTTGTTTTCAACTCATTCCTGGAATCCTGAAAGAACCTGTGGATTCGAAAATAACCGGATCTGACACGGTGTACCTCTGCCCCAAATCCCTCTCCTCTTCCACAGCCCACAGTCTACTTCATTCACAGTGTAAACGTTACTGGTTTAACTTTAAGTAAGGTTTAGAATTCCTTTGTACATATAGTTCTATTCTTTGCCATTATATTTGGTCTTCTAAAGAGAGCTATAATTTGTATTTTTATTTCACACTAGCCTCTCTAGCCTCATGACCATTGAGGACATCCACAAGAGGCGATGTCTCAGGAAGGCAACATCCATCATTAAGGAACCTCCCACCTCCCACCCCCCACCATCCAGGCCACACCCTCTTGCTGGCATCAGGCAGGAGGTACAGGAGCCTGAAGACCCACACCTCACGGTTCAACAACAGCTTCGTCCCCACTGCCGTCGGGTTCTTGGACCGACCTGAAGAACCTAATTCTTCCTCAGACTATATTTCCCCTCAAGTTGCACTAATATCATTATGTTTATTTAGTCATGTAAATTGTGTATAATTTATGTTAATATAAGATAATCTTAACTTATGTTTGTCATCTCTGTAATGTACTCTGCTGCAAAAAGCTAGTTGTCATGGCATTTGTACTCTGGGTACGTGTGCCCATGACAATTAACTTGAACTACCTCACTTGGCCCCAGTGTTAATCCCACAGTTGCATTAATCAGCTGTGGCATTCCTTAGGATGGACTGAGCTGGAGACCACCACACCCTGACCCTTCCACAAGGCAGAGTGAGCTGAGAGGGGCCCCCAGGCCTCAGGCAGTGGAATCTGAGCCCCCAGGCTCAGCACTGACCCGACAGCCTCCATCAGTTCACTGTGGACGAAGGCTCCTACTAAAGTTTGACATTTCCCTGATATTCAGAGACATTTAACAAATATACGATGAAATCAAGAAATACACAAAGTTAGTGGTTTACCTTTTTAATGAAGGTCAGTGACCACCCAAGGCCTGAACGTGAAGAGTCTCTGGAGCCCCGGCCCTCTGCCCCCCGGAGTCACAGTCCTCACTGCACTCAGTGGGGATTCCAGCAGCTGAGCAGAAAGCCTGATGTGCTCCCTGCAGATCCATTACTCTAATAAAGCACGATCAACTCATTATCTTTACTTGATTGAGTGGTAATCTCACACTCAATGAAATCTAAGTAACATAGACATCAGGACTGCCCTGCAATTGCCTGGGTTAGTTTTGGCCCCTTTTGTATAAATAGGTACTCTCAGATTCAGGTCGGACAGCACAGCGGTCAGCTGGTGGAGCCGCTGCCTTACAGCACCGGAGACCTGGGTTCAGTCCTGACCTCGGGTGCTACCTGTGTGGAGTTTGCACGTTCTTCCTGTGACCGCATGGGTTTCCCTCGGCTGTTCCGGATCCCTCCCACATTCCAAAAACGTGCAGGCTGGAAGGTTACTTGGCTGCTGTAAATTGCCCCGGAGTGTCGGTGAGTGGTACAATCTGGGGAATGTGGGAGAATAAAAAATGGTATTAGGGTAAATGGTTGATGGTCGGCGTGGACTTGGTGGGCCCGTTTCTGTGCTGTATCTCCGAGTCAGTAAAGCCTGAACTAAAATTTCTCATGCCTGTTATCTCTTCCCTATTGGGATGTTTTAGCTTCCCTTAATTTACCAAAAAATCCAGAAGAATATCACTTCCCTTCCTCTCACCACTTCCAGGATTCACCTCCGAGAGTCAAGAGTCATAGAATTATACAGCACAGAAACCGGCTCTTCAGCCAACCACATTCACACTGACCAATCTGCCCATCGACGTTAATCCCATTTTCCCGCATTATGCCTTGCCTGTTAAAGTTCCTGTCTAAATGGCCATTGATCAGTTATTCTATCAGACTCCACCACCTTATCTGGCAGGGAGTTCAACTACTCTGTGTGTGCGTGTGTGTGTGTGCGTGTGTGTGTGTGTGTATAAAAAAATCTTTCCCCTCAAATCCCCTATAAAGTTCCTTCCTCTCACCATAAACCTATTCCCTGTTTCTGATACCCCAACCGTGGAAAATTTTTCATTACTATCTATCTATTGCCTCCATTAGGTCATCCTGTAGCCTCCTTCACTCCAGCGTAAACAAGCACAGCCTACAGAATCTGAAGCCCTCCAGTCCAGGCATCATCCCGATAAATCTCTTCTGCACTCCCTCCTGCACAGTCACATCCCTTCTCTTGTGTTCTGACCAGAACTGCACACAGTGCAGTCTCACCAGTACTTTGTAAAGTTGCAACATGATATCCCAACTTTTATATTTCATTTTATATTCTGTGGCCTGACTGATGCCATATACCTTCTTCCCTGCCCCATATTAGTTATAAACTCTACCCTACCCTTCACAAGTGGGCATTTTCCTCTCCTCAGGCTTCCCATCCTACTTACACTGACCATCTGTACTCTTCACTATTCCATTTCTGAATTTTTCCCCCTCAGACATGTGTGGTTCCTTTATCCTGCTCTTGACTTGTTTTCTCATTCTCCTACATAATTTTTTTAATGAATTTATTGTTCTCTCAGACCTAGAATCTTTATTGGGCTCCATTTATTCCTGGCTTCCCAAATTTACCAATCGTTTCTTTCCCTGAGGGAACAACCTTATCCTGTACATCTGTAATCTCGTTTTGCTTAAAATCTGAATCGCCAGGTAAACATGGTGTCTACATCAATACAAAATACAAACATTTAAACCAGCAACAGTTTTTGGTTTTCAAAACCACTTTATTGAAGTACGTACAAATAAAATTGAAACGCAACCAGTATCCTTTAGATAGTTGGCTAAAAAATGGCTTTGAAATTCAAATTAAAAACCTGAACATGAGTGATAGGCCCAACTCTACTGTGCCAATGGATAAGTTAGGTACACAAGCATCCCACACAAGCTCTTGGTCAACAAGTCCAAACTGTCTGTTTGTTATAACTTTGCTACTTTTAGACCTTGCTATGCAAATCAACTGCTGTGTTTCTGAGATAACAATAACTACACTTCAAGAAGTACTTTGATGCTGTCATCTGCTGAGGTTATGAAATCTTCTTGCAAACCTTCGCACTAGTTTCTCCTTCCACCTCATCCCAGCTAGCAGTCTCATCATCAGTCCTAATCAATTCTCGGTTCTCAGACTTGGTGCAGGTTTTTTCTTCAGTTGGATCCGTCACTCTCAAGGCCACATTTAGTTGACTTACCTGATGGATTTCACCATAAGCAGATCCAGCGACCCAATCTTCATCCTGTATACAGTTTCAGAACTCCATTCCCTTCTCTCTGTTTAGTCCCTCTCTGCCACAATCAACATGTCGACAATTAAAATCCCCCAGAACATTTCCTTCCTGCAATCTGGAGATTTCTGATACACACTGGCCATTGAAACAAGCCCATTTTATCTTAAAGCTCCAACTATATTGACTTTCTCCTCCCTTGAGTATATCACCCTTTCTACAACTATTATTGTTCTCTGTCTCCTTTCTTATCTCTCTATTCCTCCTAAATATATCTTAAAAAGTTAAATTTTCATTCGGCGCAGTTCAGTTAGGTTTGTATTAATGCTGACTAAATCTAGACCTTTCCTGTACAATTAATGCCTCTTGATTTCCATATTATTACATATTGCAATACATAGATTTGAACTATTTAGAATTTTTAGACACTTTTCCACACTGGCAGCACACTATGGACTGAAACAACAAACAATCTGCTGGAGAAACTCAGCAGGCTGACATCTGTTGAGGCAGGGGGGTGGGCAGGGATTGAATTATCGACGTTTTGGCTAGAAACCCTGTTTCAGGACTGCAGGTTGTTTGTTGGTCCGGATTCCAGCATCTGCAGTTCGTGTCTCTGTGCTATGGGCTGAAACGACCCTCTCTGTAGCACTTGGTTCCATAATTCTATGATAGTTCCATTGGATACCATCCTGATGCTCAGCCATTATTCACTGAACTGGAAATACTTTAGCCCGAGTGTATAAAATGATGAGAGGTATTGATAGGGTAGATAATCTCTTTTCCCCAGGGCTGAACTGGTGACCACAAGAGGACATAGGTTTAAGGTGCTGGGGAGTAGATATAGAGGGATGTCAGGGGTAAGATTTTTACTCAGAGTGGTGAGTGCAGGGAATGGGCTTCCGGCAATGGTGGTGGAGGTGGATACGATAGGGTCTTTCAAGAGACTGTTAGGTCGGTATATAGAGCTGAGCAAAATAGAGGGCTATGGATAAGCCTAGTAATTTCTAGGGTAGGGACATGTTCGGCACAGCTTTGTGGGCCGAAAGGCCTGAATTGTGCTGTAATTGTTCTATGTTCTAAGCCTCACTCCAGGACTAGTGCAAGATGTTGAACTGCAGTCCTGTTTGCTTGCTAGAGGTGCCAAGACACCAGTGTTGAGTGAGGAGTTCTCTGTGTGATGGGCAACTTTCAACCCGAATCATTGCCACCACATTCGCCTCGTGGCTTTTTACTGGATGGTTCATAACCTGTTGCACAACTTCAAATTCATCACCCTTCCACAGCAGTACCACTGACTCCTGAATAACAAAAAAAAACGAACTGGCAACACAGGGGGGCTTTAAAACTTGCAGTATTTTAATTCAAAACTGAAATAAATACAATCACACAGAAAAAAGGCTCCAGAAAAACATATACTCCATCCTTAACTCAAAAATCAAAAAAAGCCAAACTGTAAATACCCTCTGCAGACCACACCAATAAAAGAGCATCAAAAGAAAGTAAACAGAGGAGAAAACACAGGGCTGTTCTTTACAGCAGCAAGTTTGTCAATTGTTACAGAAATTCAACGGGGAAGGCAAAGAGGTGAATGTAGTGACTGGGAGATGGTTTACCCCAAGCAGAGGAGCAAAGGAACATAAACACACACTTCAACATTTAGCACAGAGCAGCAGCAAGGCATAAGGGACATCTATTCCCATTGTCAAGGCACCATTTGTACTCAGAGGGCTTATTCGTTATCACCTCTGTAAAAACCCCACAGGTGTAGGGTGGAAGGGAAGGGCTTGGCTGGGCCAAAAGAAAGCTTAGAAAGTCAGAAGCAGAAATTTGATGAAATGAATGGATAAAAAAATAGAAAATATATCTTCATCATTTAACAGGCGAAATTGAGGTGGACTGTTTGATGGCGAAAATAGTGATATGAACAGGCCTGGGTCAGCATGCAATCCCCTTTACAACAGAGATTTGGGAATGGATGTATTTCAACTTCTGGCAAATAGCAATGGACAACCTTCCTAGACAGACACCAGAGTGTAAAATGACTGTTTGTCTGCAAAGATGGTTCTGTATTAAACAACAGGTGTTGCTACACGTTAATTCATAGCAAATTAGACTAGAGACCTTTTTAATGAAATTGGCTTGCTGGCCAATGAAGGTTGAGCTACAATTGTGTGGGGTACCTCGTGCCTAAAGCACAAACCACTGTTCATATACTGGAAGTTTCTGACTAAATGAAAGATGCTTGTGAAACCGAATGTTGCTGATGTTCTCAAAGTCTCTCACTCTGCCCCCATTGGTTGAAGGATCTGGCCATTGGACCATGGTGCCACTTTGTGGGGACACCCAGACGCTGTTGCATGCACGGCGACCCATTTCTACTGCTGACGAGCTGTCCTTCCTCTGTCCTCTCCCCAAGCCAAGTGCTTCTGTCATTGGGTCTGCAGCCACATTGCAGCCCCTCATTTCCTCTTGCGGTTGTGAATTTTCAGTTCCTCCAGCTCTTTCTCCATCAGGTGTGATTCTGCCGTGGTTTCGGAGAGCTGCAAGAAACAGATTGATCACCCAGATCTCCCCCAGTGTTCCCTGGCCCTGAGAACAAAGTACCCCACCATTTCCCGATTCTAGCAACCCCTGCCTCTGCTGCAGTCTCCTGCTTCTACATAGTGTTAATGGCCTCAGGATCTCCCTCCCCTCACATAGATTACACTCTGGGCCCCTTCCCCTCCCTGACCCTATACCAACTCCACAACACCTCACCATCGCTCCTACCCCACCCCCACTACCTAACTGAAAAGAGATTGCAAGTGAGCAAAACACAGAGGGATCTAGTTGTTCTTGTGCACAAATCGCAAAAGGTTAGCAGGTAGGTGCAATAAGCGGTTAAGAAGGCAAGCAGCAAATTGGCCTTCATTGTAAGAGAGTTGGAATTTAGAAAAAGGGAGATTTTGAACAATTGTACAGGGTTTGGTGATGTCACACCTGGAGTACTGTGCACAGTTTTGGTCTCCTTATTTAAAAGGCATACAGGCATTGGAGGTAATCCAAAAGAGATTGACTAGGGCTAATTCCTGGAATAAGGGGGCTGTCCTGTCACAAGCAGCTAAAGAAATTAGACCTATATTTTCCAAAAAATGTTTTGAGTTTGTAGTCTTTATTGGAACTTGGATCTTAATTTAGATAGGTTGTCAAAGCATGAACTTAAAAGGACCTTCAACACTCAGTGGTATTTGAGTGGCCATCCTTTGTCAGAATAGACTGTACATAGTGTAGCAATTAGCGTGACGCTATTACAGCGCCAGCGACTGGGGTTCAATTCCAGCCGCTGCCTGTAAGGAGTTTGTACGTTCTCCCCGTGTCTGCGTGGGTTTCCTCCCACATTCCAAAAGACGTACAGGTTAGAAGTTGTGGGAATGCTATGTTGGTGCCGTAAGAGTGGCGACACTTGCGGGCTGCCCCCAGCACATTCTCATTAACACAAAAAGATGCATTTCACTGTGCATTTCGATGTACACGTGACTAATAAAGATCTTATCTTGGTTGACCATCTTACAGAGTTGTTCAGTAATTAGAGTGTTCACTGCACTTTTTGTTGCATGTTACAGAACTATGAAAATTAGTGTAGGCATTACACTTTGGAAGTGATTATACGTTATTTAGATTTTGTCATGAGATAAATTTTACATCTTCAGCATACTGACAGGGAAGGTTTAGAGGGATACGGATCAAACACAGGCAAGTGGCACAAGCTTAGATGGGCATCTTGGTCGGCAACGATGAGTTGGGCCGAAGGGCCTGTTTCCATGCTTTCTTCTCTATGACACTTTTTGAATATTCCTTGGAGTTTCTATGAATGAGGGGTGATCCTATTGAGATATACAAGATCCCAAGGGGGCTTTACAGAGTAGATCTCAAGATGTTTCCACTAGTGGAAGAATCTCGAACACGGGGATTTAAAGTTTAAGATCACTTAAAACTGGGGTGTGCAGGAACTTTTTGGGCAGGGTGGCAGATCTCTGGAATTCCTACCCCGGAGGACTGTGGAGGCTGGATCATTGGGTCTATTTAAAGAAAAAGCTGATGAGTTTAAGAAAGATCTTGGGATTGAGGGTTATGGGAACCAGCCGAGAAAAGACAAAGCCTGGAGCACATCTGCCATGATCAGACTGAACGATGGGGCAGGACTGAGGGACTGAGTGGCCTCTTCCTGCTCCTATTTCCTTACGTCCACCCCCACCCTCTCAAGTTGCCTTTCCACTCCCCACCACCCCACCCACACACTTTCCCACCACCCCTCCCACACTCTGCCCCACCCGAACCCCGTGCTCTCCCCCTGCCCCACCCGAACCCCGCGCGCTCCCCCCTGCCCCACCCGAACCCCGCGCGCTCCCCCGCCCCACCCGAACCCCGCGCGCTCCCCCCCGCCCCACCCGAACCCCACGCACTCCCCCCCGCCCCACCCGAACCCCGCACTTTCCCACCCGAACCCCGCACTCTCCCCCTGCCCCACCTCAGCCCCACATTCTTAGCCTTCCCTGCCCCACCCCCATACCCTCCCCCTTCTCCCAACAAATTCAGACTATCACCACTTGACCCATTGCCCCACGGGCACCACCAGCAGGTACTCACCATGTCCAGCAGAATGTCAATTTTCAGCCGCAGAAGATTGTTCTCCTCCTCCAGCTGCTGGTTGCGCTTCCGCAGGCGCTGAACCTCCTTGTGTGGCCCACCATCATGCATAGACTCTAAAGCACAACAATACCATAGGATGGACGCAGGCTCACTGTTAGATACAATAATGATCTGGATGGGAACTAAGAGGAATGTGCAAGTTTGATGATGACATGAAAACTGGTGGTGTTGCTGACAGTGAGAAAGGTGGTCTGAGACCACAGGATGATATTGATCAGTTAACAAGATGGGCAGAGCAATTCAATCCTGAAAAATGTGAGGTGACGCATTTTGGTGGACTACCAAGGCTAGGAAATATGCAGTGAATGGTAGGACCCCAATACAGGGACGTTGGTGTACATATCCGAGGATCCCTGAAGGCAGCAGTGCAGGTAGGTAAGGTGGTTAAGACGACATACAGGATACATGTCTTCGTTAGCCGGGGATACTGGAGCAGGGAGTTCAATGGTACAACTTTTATAAAACATTGGAATAGGCCACAGCTGGAGTACTGTGTACAGTTCTGGTCGCCACACTACAGGGCAGTTGTGATTGCAGGGGAGAGGGTGCAGAGGAGATTCACCAGAACGTGCTGCCAGAGGGGGTGCTGGAAGCAGGTACTCTCACAACATTTAGGAGGTATTTAGCACTCAAAACCCCATGCCGTTGAAGGCCAAGTCCTGGTAAATAGGATTAGTATAGATTGGTGGTTGATAGCCAGCATAGACACAATGGGCTAAAGGACCTGTTTCCATTCTGCAAGGCTATTTACTTTGAGAAAAGCCCTGGCTTATGGAACTGAAGGGACAGATAGGGAGGGGTGACCTGGAGGAGGGAGGGAGAAAAGTAGAAATGAGAGAGTCAGCAAGCATAACCCTGCAAGCTAACACTGCTCCCAACATACTGACCCACCCCATGCTGTCTCCTCATTCTGAGGCAGGGAAGCTGAGGGAGAGGACACCCGAAGGAGGACAAGGTGAAAGGGGTGGTAAACCTCCAGCAGTTGCGTGGCAAAGTGTGATGGAGGTAGACAAGTGAGCCGCAGCATTCCAATGGGAAGAGCCCCAAAGCAGCAACATCAGAAATGAGGGGACACAGATATAAAGTAATTGGTAGAAGAACTAGCAAGAACATGAGGAAAAGTGTTTTCATCCAGAGGGTGGTGGGAACTAGAACTCTGAGCCTTATGCAGGACAGAGGCAGAAACCCTCACAACATTTAAAGAGGTTTTGGAGGTATATTCAAAGCACCATGCCCTGCTGGGCTACAGATCTGGTGCAGGAGGGTGGGATTGAGCTTGGTAACTCTCCTGTTCAACTGACACAGACATGGTGGACTGAATGGCTTCCTTGCATGTTGTAATGTTCTCTAATTCTATTAGTGCTGAAAGAGGAGGGGGAAGGATTTGCCTGAGTTTGACATCAAACCGAGGTATTGGTGCTTTGAGTGGAAGGTGAGGATAAGGGGAATCCCCTGCTGGTTCTGCCTGGTTTTGGGGGGGGGGGGGGGGGGGGGGGGGGAGGAAGAAGGGGTGAGGGGCAGTACAGTGGCACAGCTACAAGAGCTGCTGCCTCACAGCTCCAGCAACTTAGCTCGGGTGCTGTCTGTGTAGTGTTTTTTGCACTTTCTCCCTGTGACTGCATGGGCTTCCCCCAGGTGCTACCATTTCCTCCCACATACCAAAAATGTACAGGTTGCTAAGTTCATTGGGTGTCGTAAATTTCCCCTTGTGTAGTTGGTGGAATCTGAGGGAAGTTGTCTGGAATGTTGGGGGAATAAATGGAATTAGTGTAAAATGGGTGCTTGATGGTTGGACAAGTCTCAGTGGGCTGAAGGATCTGTTTCCATGCATTGTGACTCTAATAGAAATGGAATGGATACAGTGAGGACACATTGAGGGTAAATCCATGACTGAGTAAAAATGAACAAATAAATTAAATTGAATTAAGATCAATTTAATGTTCGTAGGCTGAGTATTGTTGCAATTACTTTAGAATGTATTGTGTTAATGTTTATAAACTAGTTCAACAAACCTGATACCCACTGTCCATTGTCAAACTTCAGGCTCTGTCCTCCAATATTCATCATAGGAGCACCAGGTTCCAGGCCCAGTTCAACCTCCCGGGTCACACGATCCAGCTGTAAAACACAAGTTACACAAGTCACAAGACACTCAAACGGCAGCACAAGCAACACTCAGTTTGTACAGGCATACACAATCTGGATTTGGGCTCCACTCCAGGTAAGGCAAAACTATCAGTCAGCTCCCTCACCCCACACCATCCCCACAGGGGCATTGCTTCAGCCTATGGCTTGGATAAATGGATCGCGGTGCAATCATCAGATCTTCCCATTATCAGTCATTACACCTGGTGATGGAAAGCATTCCCTCCAAACCAAGATACAAGGTGTCTATGTCTTATACGGATCTCATAGATCTATGTTAATGGCACTCTGAATAACAGTACTTTAATAAGATTTCTCAGGAGACAGACAAGGCAGAGCCCCCAAATCGTAGCGTACCGTGTGTAAACTGGAAAGAGAAGCCGACTTTCTGGGCGGTGTTTTCTTCGGACTAAAGACGTTCCCAAACAGAGGCATGGCTCCACTTCAGACCCCGTTACCTGTCAGTGTATAAAGGAGATAATCAGCAAAAGGAAAGCAGAACACAGGGACAGCCACAGGAAAGGCAAGTCAGATCTTCTGCCTCCCCCATGCCGAGAGGTAAAGGTCTAATAGAGAGGACCAAAATCTACAAAGAGTACAGCGAACATCCCAGAATGAATGAGAGTAGAGACAGACATAATACAAATTATTTATAGAAGAGAAACTGGTCAGCTCTACACTGATGTTTATGTTCCATCTAATCCACTAATCAACTGAACTTCCTATTCCTATTTACTTGCACGTTTATCCAACTTCCCCTTAGACAAATACTCCCTGTGGTGGCAAGTTCCACATTCACCAAATTTCCATGGATTCTAGAGTTGTTCCAACATATTAGAAAGTATCAAATAAAACCTCACTATTTAAAAAAAGAGAAAGTAGGGAACTACAGATCAGTTTGCCTGACATCAGTGATAGAGAAAATGTCCTCCACCCCCTCCCCCTCCAAACCCCGTCCTCCTCCAACCCCAACTCCTCCACCCACCCCACCTTCCACCACCTTCTCCCCCGACCCCCACACCCCTCCCCCACCCACCACCCCTTACCTCTTCCCCCACCCACCATTTTTCCTCACCCACCTCATCCCCCACCTCCAATCTCCTCCCCCACCTCCCTCTCCTCGCCCAACCCCCCACCTCCCTCTCCTCCCCCCACCTCCCCCACCCACCTCTCCTCCCCCACCTCCTCACCCACACACACTCCCTCACCTCCTCCCCTAACCACCCCCCACCCATCACCTCCTCCCCACACCCCCACCGACCCAACTCCTCCCCACAGCCCCACCCAACTCCTCCCCATCCAGCCCCACCCCAGCCCCCAACCCCACACAGCTGCGAGTGCTCCCCACCACCTCACCTCACCTCTTCACTACCCCCGTCCCCCACCCCACCACCCCCTACCCTCCCCAGAACTAGTCCTCCCCCCACACCCACTCCCTCACCTCCCCCAACCACCCCCACCTCGTTCCCCCACACCCACTCTCACCCCCAAATCCATCCACCCGCCACACCTCCTGTTCCGGGCCCGACGACACCACCGGTTCTCCTCCCGCCACGGGCTCGAAGACGGGGCTAGGCCGCAGGCGCCCCTTCCGCTGCCGCGTCACACGGACGCGCCCGGTCACCATGGCAACAGTCACTAGCGGAGCACGTGACTACCAAAGCGAGGGAGGAGGGTGAGGAGGGAGGAGGAAGGAGGAGGGTGAGGAGGAGGGAAGAAAGGAGGGAGGGAGGAAAGGAGGGAGGGGGGGAGGGAGGAAAGGAGGGAGGGGGGGAGGGGGGGAGGGGGAAAGGAGGGAGGGGGGAGGGGGGAAAGGAGGGAGGGGGGGAGGGGGGAAAGGAGGGAGGGGGGGAGGGGGGAAAGGAGGGAGGGGGGGAGGGGGGAAGGAGGGAGGGGGGAGGGGGGAAAGGAGGGAGGGGGGGAGGGGGGAAAGGAGGGAGGGGGGGAGGGGGGAAAGGAGGGAGGGGGGGAGGGGGGAAAGGAGGGAGGGGGGGAGGGGGGAAAGGAGGGAGGGGGGGAGGGGGGAAAGGAGGGAGGGGGGGAGGGGGGAAAGGAGGGAGGGGGGGAGGGGGGAAGGAGGGAGGGGGGGAGGGGGGGAAGGAGGGAGGGGGGGAGGGGGGAAGGAGGGAGGGGGAAAGGAGGGAGGGGGAGGGGGGGAAGGAGGGAGGGGGGGAGGGGGGGAAGGAGGGAGGGGGGAGGGGGGAGGGGGGGAGGGGGGAGGGGGGAAGGAGGGAGGGGGGAGGGGGGAAGGAGGGAGGGGGGGAGGGGGGAAGGAGGGAGGGGGGGAGGGGGGAAGGAGGGAGGGGGGGAGGGGGGAGGGGGGAAGGAGGGAGGGGGGGAAGGAGGGAGGGGGGGAGGGGGGAAGGAGGGAGGGGGGGAGGGGGGGAAGGAGGGAGGGGGGGAGGGGGGGAAGGAGGGAGGGGGGGAGGGGGGGAAGGAGGGAGGGGGGAGGGGGGGAAGGAGGGAGGGGGGGAGGGGGGGAAGGAGGGAGGGGGGGAGGGGGGGAAGGAGGGAGGGGGGGAGGGGGGGAATGAGGGAGGGGGGAGGGGGGGAATGAGGGAGGGGGGGAAGGAGGGAGGGGGGGAAGGAGGGAGGGGGGGAAGGAGGGAGGGGGGGAGGGGGGGAGGGGGGAATGAGGGAGGGGGGGAAGGAGGGAGGGGGGGAGGGGGGGAAGGAGGGAGGGGGGAGGGGGGGAAGGAGGGAGGGGGGGAAGGAGGGAGGGGGGGAAGGAGGGAGGGGGGGAGGGGGGGAGGGGGGGAAGGAGGGAGGGGGGGAAGGAGGGAGGGGGGGAGGGGGGGAAGGAGGGAGGGGGGGAGGGGGGGAAGGAGGGAGGGAAGGAGGGAGGGGGGGAGGGAGGGAAGGAGGGAGGGGGGGAAGGAGGGAGGGGGGAGGGGGGAGGGGGGAAAGGAGGGAGGGAGGGGGGAAGGAGGGAGGGGGGGAGGGGGGGAAGGAGGGAGGGGGGGAGGGGGGGAAGGAGGGAGGGGGGGAGGGGGGGAAGGAGGGAGGGGGGAGGGGGGAAAGGAGGGGGGGAGGGGGGGAGGGGGGGAGGGGGGGAGGGAGGGGGGGAGGGGGGAGGGAGAGGGGGAGAGTGGGGGGGAGGGAGAGGGGGAGGGGGGGAGTGAGGGGGAGGGGGGAGGGAGGGGGGGAGGGGGGGAGGGGGGAGGGAGAGGGGGAGGGGGGGAGTGGGGGGGAGGGAGAGGGGGAGGGGGGGAGTGAGGGGGAGGGGGAGGGGGGGAGTGGGGGGGAGGGGGAGGGGGGGAGTGGGGGGGAGGGGGAGGGGGAGGGGGGGGGAGGGGGGAGGGGGAGGGGGAGGGAGGGAGGGGGGGGGGAGGGGGAGGGGGAGGGAGGGAGGGGGGGGGAGGGGGAGTGGGGGGGAGGGGGAGGGGGAGGGGGGGAGGGAGGGGGAGGGGGAGGGGGGGAGGGAGGGGGGGAGAGGGGAGGGGGAGGGAGAGGGAGGGGGAGGGAGGGGGAGGGGGGAGGGAGGGAGGGGGGGAGGGAGGGAGGGAGGGGGGGGAGGAGGGGGGAGGGAGGGAGGGGGGGGAGGAGGGGGGAGGGAGGGAGGGAGGGGGGGGAGGAGGGGGGAGGGAGGGAGGGAGGGGGGGGAGGAGGGGGGAGGGAGGGGGGGGAGGAGGGGGGAGGAGGGAGGGAGGGAGGGGGGGAGGAGGGGGGAGGAGGGAGGGAGGGAGGGGGGGGAGGAGGGGGGAGGAGGGAGGGGGGGAGGGGGGAGGAGGGAGGGGGGGAGGAGGGGGGAGGAGGGGGGGAGGAGGGGAGGAGGGAGGGGGGAGGAGGGGAGGAGGGAGGGGGGGAGGAGGGGAGGAGGGAGGGGGGGAGGAGGGGAGGAGGGAGGGGGGGAGGAGGGAGGGGGGGAGGAGGGGGGAGGGGGGAGGAGGGGAGGAGGGAGGGGGGGAGGAGGGGGGAGGAGGGGGGAGGGAGGAGGGGGGGGAGGAGGGGGAGGAGGGGGAGGGAGGGAGGGAGGGGACGGGGGGAGGGGGAGGGGGGAGGGGGAGGGGGAGGGAGGGGAGGGGTGTGAGGGGAAGGGGGAGGGGGAGGGAGGGGAGGGGTGTGAGGGGAGGGGGGAAGGAGGGGAGGGGGAGGGCGTGTGTGAGTGGGAAGATGGGGAGAGACGAGTGTGTGGGGAGTGGGAAGATGGGGTAGATGGTGGGGGGAAGGGGGAGTGGGGGGATGGGGAGAGACGGGAGTGTGTGGGGAGTGGGTGAACAGCGAGGGAGGAGGGAGGTGGGCTCTGGGCTGGAGAATACATGGATGAGGAGGAGGAAATGACTGGGAAATGGGGGTTGGGAGCGGGGAGGGGAGAGAGGGATGGGCAGGGAGGAGAGGGGAAGGAAGGTGTAGGAATGAATATGGAGGATGGGGAGAGTGGTTGGAGGGAGGGGAGGAAGAATGGAATAAAGTAGGAGCAGAGGGAATGTGTGAGACAGTGATATGGTGAGTGGATGATAAGAGAAGCAAATAGGGTGAGGATCTCAGTGTTTGTGTGACTGATGGATATAGAATATGGATGAAGGGAGGAGGAGTGTGAAACATTCCAACCTTGCCCCTCAAAATCCAGTCCCTATCACCACCCCTACCATCTCACTCCACATAGTTCAATCCTCCCTACTCCCCCCCACCACACACACACACACTCCACCGAAAGGGTTTTTGCTGAGTCTGAGCGAGTGTTTTTTTTCCCCATCTATCAGTGTTAGCGAGCAGAGGCACGATGGTTGAGATTAACTGTGTCCTCACAAGGCTGGAGATCTTTGAGGAAGATTTGAATGTACCATTGAAGCTGGCTGCCAAGCAGAGGCAAGCAGTGCAGCAGAATCTGGAGATGACGCCTGCACGCATCCTTCTGTTGGTTAATCTGACAGGTGTCAGAGGTTCTTGGAGGGAATGGGGCTGTGCAGAATGAGGGGATTGTGATTGTAGCTTGTCACAGTTTGACAGGGCACTGAGGGAGCGGTTCTGTGCTGAACGTCTTCATTTGAATGAAGCTTGAAGATGACGAGCCCCGGTGACAGAAATAAAAAAAACAAAGTGCTGGAAACATTCAGAAGGTCACGCAGCACCTGTGGAAAGAGAAACGGTTAATATTTCAGGTTTAGGACTGTTTGACAGAACTGGGAAAGAAATAAAAAAGTTAATTTTAAGTGCCAGGATTGGACAGGGCAAATGGGATTATGTGTGAAAGGGTGAGACCAGGTCAAGTGGGTGAATGGAGCAGTCGGAGGGTTATTATTGCTTGTTTCTGTTGTATGTTGCTAATGGCAGGACTGTGGCACATGACCAGCAGGCCGCCACGCTAATGGAGAAAAGGAAAACTGAATCACAATCACAGCTGGATGGCTGGCAAAAATGGGGAGATCTAATACAGACAGAAGGAGCTAGTCACTGAAAGTTGAATGTGATATTGAGTCTGGAAAACTGTAATATGCTCAGGTGGAAGACGCGATGTTGTTCCACAAACCTGCACTGGGCTTCTTTGTAACAGTGCTGGAGGCCACATTCAGATTGGTCAGAGCAGGATGTCTGGGTAACAGACTTTGTATAGAGTGGTGGGTTTTTGATTGGCTCTTCAATAAAGTGAAGTCTTCAATAAAGTCCACATCCCAAAGACATGCTGGTCGGTAGGTTAATTGGCCACTATATGTTGCTCCTAGTGGGTGCAGTTGGTAGGATGGTCCATTGGGGGGTGGTGGGGGGTTTTGATGAGCATGAAAATAGTTATAGGGAAATAAATGGGGAAAAGGGACTGATGGGATTGCTCTGAGTTTTAGTCTAGACTTGATGGGCCAAATGGCCTCCTATGTTGTAAGGAAGTATGTATGGGGTATAAGTAAAATAAACTATGGTATAAAATAAGACAGAGCACAAAAATTGGTGGTGTTTTTGACAATGAGGATAATCATAGGCTGCAGGACAACATTGATCAGTGGTAGAATGGTCAGAGCAATGACAGATGGAATTTAATCCTGCTAAATGTGATTTGAAGCACTTTGGTAGGACTGAATAAGACTAGAGCATAAATAATGAATGTTAGGTCCTTAGGGAGCATTGAGGAACAGAGGGACCTTGGTGTACATCTGAAGATCCCTGAGGTGGGAGCATTAGTAGTCAAGGTGTGAAGAAAGCATATGGGATGCTTGCCTTCATTAGCTGGGGCACAGAATACAAGAGCAGGGAGGTTATGGTACAATTATACACATCATTGGTTAGGCTACAGCTGGAGTACTCTGTACAGTTCTGATTGCCACACTATAGGAAGGATTGCTCTGGACAGGGTACGTTCACCAGGATGTTGCCTGGGAGAAGGATTTCAGAAATGAGGGGAGATTGGGAAGGCTGGGGTTGGTTCCATGGAGCAGAGGTGGTTTGGGGGACATGATAGAGGTATACAAAATAATGAAAAGCATAGATAGGATAGTAATTGAGAAATGTTTCCCCATTGCAGAATTGTCTAAAACCAGAGGGCATAGTTTTAGCGTATGGGTTAGGATGTTTAGAGGGGAATACTATGAGGGGAGAATGCTCTGCCTGAAGGAGGGGTGGAGGGAGAGACTCCTACAACATTTAAGCATCTAAACGAGCCCTTGAATTGCCAAGGCATAGAAGGCAACTGGCTGAGTGCTGGAAAATTATGATCCCATGGATGTGGTAGGCCAAAGGGCCTTTATCTGTGCTGTATGACTTTATGAACTGGCTCTGGTCTTAAGTAGGCACAGTGACACAGCTGCTTTACAGCTCCATTGACTCCGGTTCAATCCTGACCTCCAATGCTATCTGCATGGAGTTTGTATGTTTTCCTTCTCTGGGTACTCCAGTTTCCACCCACATCTCAAAGAAATATAGGTTAGCAAGTTGGAGACACATGAGACTGCAGATGCTTGAACTTGGAGCAATAAACTAAATGCTGGAAGAACTCAGCGGGTCAAGCAGCATCTGCAGAGTGTAGTCAATGTTTCAGGTCAAAGCCCTTCATCTGGATTGAAAGATAGAGGGGAGATGGCCAGTATAATGTGATGATGTGTCGGTTAGGCCAGACTGACACCGAAAAATTTTGTCAAATGTTGTCAATTTTTTGACTTAACTAATTATCTTCAGCTTTTGTGACTGGCTCAATTAACCAGATGAACGAGAAGCTTCAGCATTTGAGCGGAACAATCCAGGCGCACCCTGCTGCTCTGGTGAGTCAGACAAACCTGACCTGGTGGGAGAGGTGGTCATCTCCAGGGGAGTGAGGTATCTGTGGGAGTTGGGGGATGGGGTTAGATGGAGGTGGTGTGGGAGGGAGGGGAGGTTGTGGGGTAGTGCGGTTGGTTGGGGGGAAGGCTGGTGGTGTGCAGGGTGGGTGGGGATATGGAGGAAGTGGGGATGGGATGTAGGAGGTGTGGGGGTGACGGGAAGAGTCATGGCGGGGAAGGGGCGGGTGGAGGAGTGAGGGCTGGGTGGCGTGGTGAGGGAGGTTGTCTGGATCGGGTTGGGGGATGTGGGTGATACTGTTGCTGTCCATTGTAGACAGAAGCGGTGATAATTGACAGGATGACTTGAATCAAACATAAGTGACTAGATTAGTTCAAAACTATAGTATATCTCTCTGGTTACAACCTGAGTCTGACAGCTGGGAACTTTGGTATTCCCTTTGATCCAGAACTGAGTTTTCAACCTTACATCACCCTCCTTTTGCTATTTCCTTTTACTTCCAGTGACTATTCCAGTAGTCTCATGGCCACTGTCTCATCTTGCACTCTCTGTAAACTTGCTCATCCAAAACTAGCCATATCCAAACTCACACAAAGTTCCATGAACCCCTCTTGTAAAAACATAAGAAATAGAAACAGGAGCTGGCCAAGCAATCGTGACTGCTCCGCCGTTCACTGTGATCGTGGATGATCCTTGGTGCCTCTTTCCAGCACTCACCCCATAATATCTAAAGATCTACTGGTCATTTTCTTGAATAAATTGGTGATGAGCCACCACAGCCCTCTTGATATAGAATTCCAAAAATTCACTATCCTCTGGATAAAGAAGTTTCTTCCTGTGTCCATCCTGCATGGCCAACCCCTTATTTTGATACTGGGATTCCTGCATCAACCCTGTGAAGCCACAAATAATTTTGTATGTTTCAATGAGATCACCTCTCATTCTTCTAAACTCGAGAGTATTTGCCCAGCCTGCTTACTATCTTCTCAGGGGACAAGACCCCCATCCCAGAAATCAATCTGGTGAAGCTTGATTGCATTCCCTCCCGAGCACATATACCCTTCCTTGTGTAGGGAAACTAAGCTTCTGCGCAATATTCCACATACATTCTCACCAGAGATCTGTACAATGCAGTAAGATTGCTCTATTCAAATCCTTTTGCAGTAAAGGTTAACATACCGCTTGACTTCCTAATTATTATACAGAATCACAGAATGATTAGGGCACAGAAGACCAACTGGCTGATCATGTTTGCACTGGATCTTAATTAGCATATTTCTCTAGTTCCACCCCTCAGCCCTTTCTCAATAGCCTTATGACCTTTTCCCCCCAACATATTTGTCCAATTCCCTCTTGAATGCCACAATAGAACCTACCTCCACTACATCTGAATGCAGTGAATTCCAAATTCTAATCTCATGCTATGTAAACAAAAAATCTCAATGTCGTTTTAGCTCTGATTTCCGTTGTTTTACACCTGTGACATCTAGTCATCAACCTCTCCACTGCTTTCCACTGTTTAAATCTTTTAGACACTTTTATCAAATCTCCCCTCAGTCTTACCTTCTTCAAAGAAAACCATCCCAGTTCTTTTCTAAGACATGAGAGATTCTGCAGATGCTGGAATCTGGAGCAACACAAACAAAATGCTAGAGGAACTCAGCAATTTAGCATCTATGGAGGGAAATAAACAGTCGATGTTTCAGGTCGAGATCTGACACATTGACTGTTTATTTCCCTCCATTGATGCTGCCTGACCTGCTGAGTTCCTCCAGCATTTAGTGTGTGTTGTTCCAACTTCTTTCCTATCCTTGTAACTGTAATCCCTCATCACAGAATCTTTTCTGGACCCTTTCTAATGCCTTCACATCTTTCCTTCACTGTGGCAACTAGAATTAAACACAAGACTCCAGCTGAGGCCAGACAGTGTTTATAAAGGTTCAGAATCTCTCACCTGCTTTTACATTTTCTATGCTTCTATCCATAAAGCCCAGAATTGTGTATGCCTTGTTGACCTTCCACTTTCAATGTGTTGTACACATATCCCCAAGGTCTCTCTGCTCCTGCACCCCTTTTAGAATAGTGTCCTTTATTAACTCTCCCTAACCTCCATGCATCACCCCACACTTCTCCACATTAAACTTCATCTGTCAGGCACCTGCTCATTCCACCGCCCGTTTATGTCCTGCTGCAATCTATCACTTTCTGCTTTGCACAATACTGCCAAGTTCATTGTTGTCTGCAAATTTAAAAATTGTGGCTTGCACCCTAAGTTCAAGTCATAAATACAAACCAAAAAAGCAGTGGACCCAGAGCTGACCTAGGGAATACCAGTATTCATCTTCTAATTCGAAAAGCATCCCCCACAACTCACAGTTGGTTAGGTAACTGTCAGCAGAATCGGTGTCCTGTTTTTACCACATGTTTCAACTTTGCCGATCAGCCAACATGTAACATCTTATCAAAAACCTTGCTGGGAGGTCCATGTACACACATTGACTGTGTGGCCCTTATCAACTCTAACTATCTCCTCTTCAAAAAATTCTAACAAATTGGTTAAAGATGATTCTTCCTTAAATTTGTGCTGGCTTTCTGTGATTAATTAGTTTTCCTCCTGGTGATTTTTAATCCTGACCACTAATTACCTACATGTTAATCTGTAGTACTTTGTGTACGAGGTTACCCAGGTCCCTCTGAACACCAGAACATTTCAAACTCTCACCATTTCTAAAATATTCTACTTTTCTATTTTTTTCTACCAAAATGGATGATTTCACCTGATATTCCATCTGTCCATGCCCATTCACTTAACCTGCCTCTTCATCCTTCCCACAGTCCACACTGCCACCCAGTTCTATATCATCAGTAAACCTGGATATATCTGACGTGCTCACCACACATGAATAATTGATACAGATTGTCAGCAGCACTGCGTCAACTACATTGGCTCTTAATCTAGCAACACCTCAGTTTTTAAACTTTTCAAGTTTATCTCTGTAAGCAGCCCTTCATCTCTGAGAAATCGTCCCTGCTACAGCTGTGAATTCATGTACATCAGTGATTTCCTTTGCTCCACTGGTGGTGCCCGTGACTTATAGCTACCAAAGTTATAGCTCTGGAATTCTGTTTCTAAACCCCTCTATTTCTCTACCTCCCTTTCCCCCATTAAGATGTTCCTTAAAACCTAGAGGGCAGGCATGGTTAGCGTAACGCTATTACAGCGCCAGCGACCCAGGCCCCTGTCTGTAAGGAGTTTGTATATTCTCCCCATGTCTGCGTGGGTTTCCTCCAGGTGCTCCAGTTTCCTCCCACATTCCAAATATAAGATAAGATATCTTTATTAGTCACATGTACTTCAAAACACAGTGAAATACATCTTTTGTGTTCTGGGGGCAGCCCACAAATGTCGCCATGTTTCTGGTGCCAACATAGCATGCCCACAACTTCCTAACTTGTACGTCTTTGGCTGGAATTGAACCCGGGTCTCTGGCGCTGTAATAGCGTTACGCTAACGGCTACACTAGGAAGTTGTGGGCATGCTATGTTGGCGCCGGAAGCGTGGCGACTCTTGCAGGCTGCCCCCAGAACACTCCATGCAAAAAGATGCATTTCACTGTGTGTTTCGATGTACATGTGACTAACAAAGATATCTCATCTTATATCTTACTTCTTTGACTAAGCACTTGTTCACTTGTCCTTAGACCTCTTTAGATTGGTATCAAATTTTACAATGATGATCCGGTGAAATGCCATGAGGCATTTTATAACATCAAAGCTGCAATGTTAAAGCAAATTTTAGTTGCTGTTTAGTGGCTGAATATATGCCGTCAGTGAGAAACAGGAATAACTCAGCAATGGTCTGAGTTGGAAGGTATGAAAGTACATATAAATCCAGTCAGAAGCAAAAGCGCCTGAGCAATGGTATTAGTCAGATGAAGCAGTGAAAATGTGCATGAGCACAGTCTCAAACATGAATGAGCAACAACTCAGGTTACACTTTTCTTTAACAGTTGTATATCTTTGATTCTCTACAGTTAGTTGAGACTCGGGTCAGAGACAGTGCAGTTCCACCCAGGATGCAGCCAGAGAGTAAGTATGAACAGGAAATGGCAAAGTAATCACTGAGCAAAGGTAGGAGGAAGGAGTCTTCAACAGATCCTGTGTGTTGGCATGACCAAAAATGGTTGGTAAATTCAGCCATAAATATTTTGATAGTTCTGGACCAGACAGGTTACTATGTCGTTAATCATCAGTTGTGTTGATGCAGTCCGTGATTGCAATGTCTGTAGTGCAGGTACTAATTGTGGCCACTGTGTTATTGGTATTAGTTATTATGCCATTAGCAGTGTGGCTACTAGGTCACACACCAGTATAGGTTATAGTGACTAGATTGCTCGCATTGCTCCAGTTGTCTTTGTCTCAGTAAAGCTGGCATTGTTTCTAAGGGGATCAGAAACAAGCAGCAGCAAGCCTGCCTTACCATTCACTGTGTAGATTGTATACCTACACTTCTTGCTCGATCCTGTATTCCTCGATTCCCTCCCTTTGGGCAAAGACTCAAGGATTGATCATCCATAGCCTCAGTTTGCAATTCACTGTAAAGAATTTTCTCCTCAATGTTGAATGGCTGACCAGTTATTCTGAGACCATGCCCCCTTGTTCTAGACCCTACACCCAAAAGAAAATGTGTCTCGCATTAACACTGTCAACTCCTTTTAGAATCTTTAGCTAGAACCACTTGCTTTCACACCTCTTTGCAGGCTTGATACAAACATGGACCAAAGAGCTGAACTCCAGAGGTGAGGTGAGAGTATCTGCCTTTATATCAAAGATGCATTTGACCAAGTGTGGTATCAAGGTGCCCTGATAAAATTGAAGTCAATGGGTATTAAGAGGAAAACATTCCGATGGTGGGAAATGCACCTTGCCGAAGGAAGATGGTTGTACTTTTAGGAGTTTGGTCATCCCAGCCCCAGGACATTGCCACAAAGGAGTTCCTCAGAGAAGTGTCCTAGGCCCCAACAATTTTCAGCTGCGTTGTAAATGGTCTTTTTATTATAACATAAGAAGTGGGAATGTTTCCTGATGATTGAACAATATTCAACACTCCTCAGTTCGGCTGCTGCAGAAATTTGTCTCCCATCTTACGTTTGCTCCATGACAGCAGGCGTGCTATGATACTAACCAATGCATCAAACAACGGAATCAATCTAAGACTGGTGTTAAACAAGGCTGTGTCAGTACACCCCTCCTCAGTCCACCAATCACCTCGGACTCCTTTCTCACCACTCCCCTTCTCCTCTGTGTACTGGCAATCTCACCTCTCCACTCTCAGTCCTGATGCAGGGTTTTAACCCAAAACATCGACGGTTCCTTTCCCCCCCACAGATGCTGCTCGACCCGCTGAGTTCCTCCAGCAGATTGTTTGTTGCTCCAGATTCCAGCATTTACCACCCTTTGTGTCTCCAGCATATTGGACCAGTTCCAGTTCAGGTACAACCCATTCTCTTTAACTATCTTGTTATAGATGGAGGTCTGTGTTCCCTCTGTATCTGTACACATTACCCTACTGTTTATTGTGTTTTCTCCTGCCCTGTTAGCTGCCCTCGTGTATTTTTAAAGCCTTGTTATTCACAATGTGTGGATGTTGCTGGCAATACTGACATTTATTGTCCATCCCTAATTGCTCCTGAATTGAGGAGGTATCTTTCCTCTTCCCCCCCTCAGTCCTGATGCAGGGTCTCAACCTGAAATGTCAACATACATCTTTTGCCTCCACAGATGCTGCTTGACCAGTTGAGTTCCTCCAACGTTGTTTTTGTCCTGAATTCCAGCATCTGCAGTTGCTTCATAAGACTGAGGTAACCTTTGCTCTGAGGATTGTGAATCATTGGAATTCTCTACCTAGGCAGTGTGGAGGCTGAGTCAGTAAATGTATACAAAGCTGGGATTTATGCACTATAGGAAATCGAAGATTACAGGGATCGAGCTTGAAGGTGGAGCTGAGGTCAACGATCAGGTCAGCCATCGTGAATCAGGGACTGCTTTAGCTCTTTCTCTTGTATTCTTATTAATTGAATTGGGAGCTGAGGAACATTCACTGCAGGAACCAATGTTGCCTTTTCTGTATTTTTTCCCCCAGAAATTAAGCAGGATTTTCTTGAGGTTCAAGAAGAGAAAAGGCCAAAGAGCAAGGTTTGTATATTTTCACCACATTTGCCTACATTTGAAAACATTGAGAATAAAGCTGGCCAACAATCCTCATTTATAAATAAGGCCCTGTCAAATGTTAAGAAGTTTGGCTATCAGTAACACCCCACCAACTAAATACTGCACCAAGACATTCCACCTAATGTTCTGTCCCCCATGATCACTGAGCATTCCCTCAGCATTTCCGTAATTTCCTCCACACTCACTGACCATTCCTTCAATGTTGCAATGTCCTCATATTCTAGAACATAGAAAACCTCCAGCACAATTCAGGCCCTTCAGCCCACAAAGTTGTGCCGAACTTGTCCCTATCTTAGAAATTACTAGGCTTACCCATAGCCCTCTATTTTTCTCAGCTCCATGTACCTATCCAAAAGTTTCTTAAAAGACCCTATCATATCCGCCTCCACCACCGTTGCCGGCAGCCCATTCCACGCACTCACCACTCTCTGAGTAAAAAACTTACCCCTGACATCTCCTCTGTACCTGCTCCCCAGCATCTTAAACCTGTGTCGTCTTGTGGCAACCATTTCAGCCCTGGGAAAAAGCCTCTGACTATCCACACGATCAATGCCTCTCATCATCTTATGCACCTCTATCAGATCCCCCCTCATCCTCTGTCTCTCCAATGGTCGAGTTCACTCAACCTGTTTTCACCTATTCTCTGACCATTCCCTCAACATGTATTGTACAATGTCACCAATGACAGCAGTAATTACAATGGCACCAGAGGCATCTGTTGTCTGTATCTGCTTTAACTATTGTTTTTCTCTCTCACTTCAGCATTCAGATGTGAAGCCAAAATTGCTGGAGCTTCAACATTACCCTGGGTTCAATGCATTACAGCCCACCCCTCTGCCCAATGACACTTCACTGGACCAGATCTTGAACAATGTGCTAAAGGCTCGTGGTCAGTCGAAGAAACAGGTCAGTGGGTGAAAGTGTTACCTCACTCAACGATTCCTCCTCATCATCAGTTCATGATGCATCTTGGTCAGTACCTGACTAGTGGCATGACCAATCTGGTTAGAGTTAGTTTTATTTGAATGTGAGAGATCACGCAAAACCGTGAGGTTTAGTGGGAGAGCAGGGACATGAAGGCTGAAGGCTCTGCGCCACTGGAGGGGAGAAGTGGCACAACTGGTAGGGCTGTTGCCTCACAGCGCCAGAGACCAGGGTTCAATCCTGACCTCGGGTGCTGTTGGTGTGGAGTTTGCACGTCCTCACTGTGGCCTCACAGGATCCCCCCAGTGCTCCAGTTTCCTCCCACATCTCAAAGACGTGTTGTTGGTAGGTTAATTGGGCACTTTAAAGTCCCCACTAGTGTGTAAGTGAGTGGTAGAATCTGGGGGTAGTTGATGGGAATGTAGGGAGAATAAAATTGGGATTAATGTAAATGTGTGGTTGATGGTTGTCATAGACTCAGTTGGCTGAAGGGCCTGGGTTCATGCTATATCTCTCTATGACACTGACAAGACAGAAGAACGGGAACAGAGAAGCAAAGAGGGTAAAGGGAGAGGTACCAGGAACTGACCAGATGTCAGATGGTGGATGAGTCAGATTTAATCAGGGATTAGTCAATTGGAATGATTAACATTGGAGAGGTGATGTTGAAGAAATTAAGACTGAAAGTTGTAGCAGAGGGTTTAAGCAGCAGTGAGATGTGGAAACATTGGAATCCAGCAACAAATGGACAAGGGGTAAGAGTGTGAATGAGACAATAACTTTAAAATGTGTGTTCTCTAGTTATCAACGCCCCTGCCAGTAGAAAGTCTGCCATTTTATCTATCAAAACATTAATGTTTTTGAAGACTCTAATGGATCTCCCCTTAATGTTTTATTCTCTAAGGAGACCAACCCCAACCTCCCCAGCCCCTCCGCATGACTGACCTCTGTTATCCATAGTGAAGTTCCAGTAAATCCCCGTTCTCTCTCCAAAGCCAAACATGCTTCCTAAAGTTGGTGTTCAAGATTGTTCTGATTGGTTAAAGCTATATCTTAAGGATATTTCTCTGTAGCTAGACTCTTTACTCTGTACTGTTATTGTTTTACCTGTACTACATCAATGCACTCTGTACTAACTCAATGTAACTGCACTGTGTAATGAACTGACCTGTACAATCGGTATGCAAGACAAGTTTTTCACTGTAGCTTGGTACAAGTGACAATAATAAACCAATACCAATATTTTAAAGGAGGAAGCAAACACGGAGAGATTGAAAGAAGTATTTCGAGAGCCTGGGGCCTTCACAGTGAAGGCATGGCCGCAAGTGACAGAACAATTAAAAGCTGGAGATACTCAGGAGGAGCACAGATCTCTTGGAGGGTTGAAACGAAAAAAAAAGCACAGAAATCACTCAGCAGGTCAGGCAGCATTTATGGAGGAAGAAGCAGGCTCAATGACCCTTCAAACCACTGGGTGTTTCCCGTGCTTTATTTCAGATTTCTGGCAACTGTAGTTTTTTGTTTCTCTAGGAGAGTTTTGGGGCTAGAAGATAGGGAATGGCATGGCCCTCGATACACTTCCCCACCACCCTCCTCCCTGCTTGGAGTTCCTGTACTCACCACATTCATCTTTCATCTCTGTACATGCTCCAAAAGTCATGTTAATAATGCCCCCCCCCCCGCTGCCACCCACACCAACTTCCCACACCCCAGGGCTCCAGCTGTACCTCCATTCGCCCACCCAAGGGTGGCTCTGGGTGCTTATTGATACCCACCTCCCATGGATTCAGGTTTCAGCCCCTCCCCGACCAATTCACCTGAGTAACTCACAGACAAATGTGAAAGATGGCAGGAGAGACAATTAACGACAACCAGCTAATGTAGGGGTTGGTGTTCATGAGGCTTTGGTCATGGCTGGGCTTCATGATGGACTCAGACCCTGGTCAGATCCAGGCCAAGGCTCCAAGTCAGGGTCAGGTTTGGGTTGTAGGTCCAGGCTCCAGATTGGACCTGCTGTGGAAGCCAGACTTGAATTGCAGGTCTGATGTAATTGAGCTCAATTTGCTTAGTTAAAGCAGGACATTGCTTTATTCAAGTGAAGTGGGTGTCAGGCCAGGAATAGTGAGGGTTCAGAAGGTAAATGAAACCCTGCAACAGCACTCTTGAAATGATTTTTCTTTTATCCTTCCTGCTCATTTTCTGTCAGGTGTGGATGATTAAAATCGTGCATCCTGCTTTCCATTAATATTGGTCCTTGCCTGCACTCTTCTCGCTGCTTTTCCCTTTCCCTAATTCCTGTCTGGTTTCCTCAAATGTTTAATTCCACACTCACACTGGCTAACACTGACTGTTTTCTCCTTCTGCAGACTGGCTACATTGCTGAGTTCAAGCAGTTGCTCAGCTCCACACTGGTGCAGGACATCCTCCTGGACAGCTTCTGGTGGTTTTTTCTGCACATGAAGCAGGTAAGGTTGTGTTGTAGAGAATGGCTGGGTTGGTTTAAAGGTTTACAGATCAGAATCAGGTGTATTATCACTGACATATGTCATGAAATTTGTTGTTTTGTGGCAGCTGTATAGTGCAAGACATAAAGAATTACTATAAGTTACAAAAATAAATAAATAGTGCAAAAGAGGAATAACGAGGTTGTGTTCGTGGACCGTTCAGAAATCTGATGGCAGAGGGGAAGAAGCTGTTCCTAAAATGTTGGGTGTGGGTCTTCAGGCTCCTGCACCTCCTCCCCAATGGCAGTAACGAGAAGAGGACATGTCCTGGATGGTGACATAATTAACATAATCACTAATTAACTTATTCATGGCCCTAATTAAATCTCTACAAAGCAAATTTGCTCCTTTCTGTCTATCTTCTCCATGCCTCTCAGAAGTTTATGAGTTCAATTAAATCTTCCCTCAGGCTCTTTGGTTTCAAAGAAAATCACTCCAGCCTGGATAGTCTCTCCACATAGCTATAATTCTCCAGCCTTAGCAATGTCCCAACAAATCTTCACTCTGCTGTCATTAGCATGGTGACTGGAATGGGAACAGTGCTCCATATGTGGCATAACAAATGTTTTTTTATGCAGTTTATGCTAGTATCCCATAACCTCCTTAACCACTTTATCAATCTATCCTGCTGCCTTCGGAATCTGTGGACATTAACCACAAGATCTCTCTGCTCTCTACATTATTTAGTATCCTACTATTTATATTGCATTCCCTGACCCTATTTGCTCTCTATAATTAATTCTATTCGTCACTGTTGTACCGACATAACCAGTGCATTGATATCTTCCTGTAGCCAAGAACTTCCTTCCTCACAATTAGTCACACCATCAATTCTGGTTTCATCTGCAAAACCGTGAAAAGCATGAGGTCTATTATTGAGCCTTGTGATTCCCACTGCATCCAGCTCCCCGGTCCCTAAAACTCCCATTGACTGTCCCCCTTATCTTTTGCCACTGAGCCAAATTTTATTTCAATGTTCCTCTTTCCCTTGAGCCCCACAGACTTATACTTTTTTGACCAGCCTGCTATGTGTCAAGAACCTTGCTAAACATCATTTACAGTCCATCAACAGAATCAGGTTTATTATCATCTGACTTGTATGTTATGAAACTTGTTGTTTTGCGGCAGCAGTACAGTGCAAAGACGTAAAATTACTATAAATTACAAAATAAATAAATGGTGCAAAAAAAAGGAATAATGAAGTAGTGTTCATGAACTGTTCAGAAATCTGATGGTGGAGGGGAAGAACCTAAATCATTGAGTGTGGGTCTTCAGGCTCCTGTACCTCCTCCCTGATGGTAGTAATGAGAAGAGGGCATGTCCCAGATGGTGAGGGTCCTTAGTGATGATGCCACCTTCTTGAGGCATCACCTCTTGAAGATATCCTTGATGGTGGGGAGGGTTGTGCCCGTGATGGAGATGGCTGAGTCTACAACCCTCTACAGCCTCTTGCGATGTTGCACATTGGAGCCTCCATACCAGGCGGTGATGCAACCGGTCAGAATGCTCTCCACCATACATCTGTAGAAATTTTCAAGGGTCTTTGGTGACGTACCGAACCTCCTCAAACTCATAACGAAGTAGAACTGCTGGCGTACTTTGTGATTGCATCGATGTGTTGAGCCCAAGACAGATCCTCTGAGATGCTGATGCTCAGGAACTTGAAGCTGCTCATCCTATCCATCGCTGACCCCTCAATGAGGACTGATGTGTGTTCTCCTGACCTCCCCTTCCTGAAGTCCACAATCAGTTCCTTGGCCTTGTTGTACAGTGGTACCCTCATGGAGCCTCCTGGCCTCCTCTTTAAAATTTACTTATTCATCAGACATGACCTTCTCTGTGCTGAGTGTCCTTGATTAACCTCTGCCTTTAAATGCTCATTTCTACTTTCCCTTAGAAATGATTCCAACAACCATCCCACCACCACCGTCAGACTGGCCTGTACCTTGCCAATCTCTTTCACTCTTGTCAGCAACCTCTCAGTCCTCCAGTGCCTCTCAATGCTGGGACCGGTAGTCAGATCCTGCAAATTTTCCTCAGACTCTCGGGCACATTTCATCTAAACCTTACGGCTGACCCACTTTTAAAAGTGTCACACCCCTGCAAATATAGTTGGAGAATTAAGGGAGAGGGTCAGTGAAATTCTGGAACAAGTTGCAACTGAAAAGGAAGAAGGATTAGTGGGCTTAAAGCTGGATAAATCCCCAGTCTCTGATGAGATGCATCACAAACTGCTTTGGGAGACAGGATTGGAGATTGCCAGAGGTCTGACAAAAATATTTAAATCTTCACTGGCCACATGGGGGTCTCAGGTAACTGGAGGATATGAAATAATAATACCTTTATTCAAGAAGGACAACAGGGATAAGCCTGGTAATTATAGGCCTGTGAGTCTAAAATCAGTGCTGGGGTAGTTATTGGAAAATTTCTGAGGGACAGGACTAGTTTACATTCAGAAAAGCAGGATTAACCACAGATAAGCCATCACTCTCTGAGAGTAATGAGCACGAGTGGGGTTTGTCACTCCCCTAGAATACTGTATGTGAGTGGGATCTGTCACACAGTGTGAACAAGGAAATCCAACCATTTTTTGCAATGAAATACAACCCCATGGAAGTCCAATAGATTAAGGTGAACAAATATCACCTCATCCACCTTACTGTTGCTTAAAATCCTGCATCTTGATTCTGATAGCTAAACTGATTTGGAATTCACGATTAGTTCTAAACAAATATCTCGGGAGACACTGAACCCAGGAGGTAATTGATCTTCCGCAGTGCTTATGGACAATTCTGCATCAACCATGCAACCTGTGCATTATGGACACATAAATGGAAAATTAAATCACTGTGAGTGATTCCCTCTTACTATGAATAGTCAATGCAAATTGTCATCTGTCACTCACTATGAGGAGTCGTGGTTTGCCAGTCTTGGTGAATAGTGAGCAGGAGTCATAGTCTGTCACTCATGGCAATTGTGAGCACAAGTTGAGATCTGTCCATTATGGTGAACAGTGAGCAGGTTGTCTTTCACCACTGCGAGCACAAAGCAGGGTCTCATTCATTGAATAGTGAGCATAATTCAAGGGCTGTCACCCCCTGAGAATAGTGAGCATGAGTGATGGTCTGTCACCAACATGTTGGATTTCTGCTACACTAGACCTCATAAATCTTATTCCCTTTCAGACCCACGGTTCTGTGCAGTGCCAGCTGTTTGATCGGATATCCAAGAATTATGTGCAGTTGATCATGAAAAGTTGGAGCTGGGCGTTTGGTGATCGTTTTCTTCAGGTTAGCAATGCCTTTTGGACAGACCTCTGCAGTGTGCTGTGTCCATCATCTCAGCTTCCTGTTCACACACTAACCAAGCAGCAGCAGCCTTCTGCTGCCCTCTGCTGTTTCCACTAGTGCCTGCAGTCAGTGCAATGGATGGGGTGGCGGGGAACCACCTCTCCCTCTCTGAACATCTGCTGACAATGCTTTATACTTGCCCCACACCCCCTTGTCCTCCACAAACCCCTTCACCTCTCTTTCTGCCACAGTTCCAGACATAATTCCAAGGCTCCCCCCATTCCATCCCAAACTCCTCTCACCGATCCACTGGCCTGTATTGAGCTATGGGGTCCTCCTGCTGTTTAAATTACTGCTCGATCTTGACAGGCAATAATTCCTGCAGAGTTTAGCTGTGAGACCAGCATTCTTGGTGTCGACCTCTTCCACCATTTATCTAGTGCCTGTGTGCATCATATATCCCACTCCCTGGCACTGTCTATTCACTCCAGAGCATCATCCACTCCACTCTCAATCATCATCTATCTCACTGCCAGCCACCATCCATCCTGTTCCCTGGCACCCTCTATCCCAATCCAAATGGAACTGTCAATCCCATTGTTTGGTACCATCTATCCTGTTCCCGGGTGCTGTTCTTCCTGACCTGGAGAGTCCTGGCACAGTGGCAACCAGAGGTGTTGTTGTTAAGTGGAGAGTTTGAAACCAATTGATCTGAGGCTCTCAACATCCTCCCTCGAGAATGCTCAAAGGAACAATGGCTGGGCTCAACTAATCTTTGTCTTTATAATTGACAGGTTGCTAGAATCAGGTTTTGTTCCCTAGGATGGAGGGAAGCTTACACAAAATAGCATTCAAACAGAACTAGGAAATTACAGGCCCACAGTCTTGACCAGTTATAGGGAAATTCCTAAAAAGAGCCATTGGACGCACTCTGTGTGATCATCTGATGTTATAAAACACACTCTAATTGCCACTTGGTTAGAGGCAGCTCATCTGGGAACTTGCACAGAGTCATCGGGTTATACAGCATGGAAACAGACCCTTTCGACCAACTTGTCCATGCTGACCAAGGTGCCTTCCTAAGATAGACCCATATGCCTGCATTTGGCCCTTATCCCCCTATACCTTTCTTTTCATGAACCTGTCCAAACGTCTCACTGTAATTGTACCTGCCTCTACCACTTCTTTTGGCTGCTCATTCCATATACCCACCACCCCCTGTGTGGAAAAACTTGCCCCTCAGGTTCCTTTAAACCTTTCCCCTCTCAACTTAAACCTATGCTCTCTAGTTTTAGACTCCACTACCCTGGGAAAAAGATTGTGACCATCCAACTTATCTCTGCCCCTTATGATTTCATAAACCTCTACAATGTCATACCTCAGTCCCTTTCGCTCCAAGGAAAACAGTCCCAGCCTATCCAGTCTCTGCTTATAACTCAAGTCCTCCATTCCCAGCAACATTCTTGTGAATCTTTTCCACCCCCTCTCTAGCTTAATCACATCCTTCTTATAGTATTGCGATGAGAAATGCATACAATGTTTCAGTCTTGGTCTCACCAACATTTTGTACAGCTGTAACATGACATCCCAACTCTTGTACTCAATGCCCCATCTATTGAAGACAAATGTGTCACGTCCCTTCTTCACCACCCTGTCTACCTGTTTTGCCACTTTCTGGGAACTATGTACCCCTAGGTCTCTCTGTCCTACAACATTCCCCAGGGAATTCACTGTGTAATTCCTGCTCTGGTTTAACTTCCCAAAATGCATCACTTTGCACATGCCTGAGTTAAATTCCATCTGTTATTCCTTGGTCCGGGTTCGCAGTTGATCCAGAACCTGTTTGTAACCTGAAACAACCTTCTTCATTGTCCGCTACATAACAAATTTTGGTGTCACCTGCAAACTTACTAACTATGCCTTGTACATTCTCATCCAAATCATTGATATAGATGACAAACAACAATGGGCCCAGCACCCAATCCCTGAGGCACACCGCTAGTCACGCCACCCAAGTTCTCATCAAAATCATTAATATATGTTTCAAACAGCAGGGGACCCAGCATCGATCCCTGCAGCACATGGATGATAGAAAAGTAGAGGGCTATGTGGGAGGGAAAGGTTAGACAGATCTTGGATCAGGATAAAATGTTGGCACAACATTGTGGGCCGAAGGGCCTGTACTGTGCTGTAATGTTCTATGTACCACTGGTCACAGGCCTCCAATCTGAAAAATAACTCTCCACTACCACCATCTGACTCCTTCCACCAAGCCAATTTTGTATACATTTGGCTAGCTCACCCTGGATCCCATGTGATCTCACCTTCCGGACCAGCCTACCACGTGCTACCTTGTCAAAAGCCTTGCTAAAGTCCATGTAGACAACATCTATCATCCTGCCCTCATCAATCTTTTTGGTGACCTCTTCAAAATAAAACCTCAGTCAAATTTGTGAGACGTGATTTTCCAAGCACAAAGCCATGCAGACTACCCCAAATCAGTCCTTACCTTTCCTGTCTCTCAGAATCCCCTACATCAGTGAATTTCCCACCACTGATGTTAGGCTCATCGGCCTCTAGCTCCTTAGCTTGTCCTTGGAAGCCCTTCTTAAATAAAGGCACAATGTTAACCACCCTCCAATCTTTCAGTACCTCATCCATGGCTAACGATGATACAGGTATCTCTGCTGGGGCCCCAGCAATTTCTTCCCTTGCTTCCCACAACGTCCTAGGATGGGCTTGGTCAGGAGTTATCCACCTTTATGCGCCTCAAGACCCCCAACACCTCATCTTTCATAATATCGGTCCCAGCTGCCTATACCTGACATATGCCTCCTTTTTCCTGATCACAGCTTCAATATCCCTCATCAGCCGGGGTTCCCTCAGCCTACTAGCCTTGTCCTTCACTCTAAAAGGAACATGAGGTGGTTTCACCATTACCCAGGCCCTCTGCACTAGGGGTCTACCTCTGGTGTAATTGCTCACCTCCGAGAGGATTTACATCCCCTTCACACCTGCTTTCTCAGTAGCCCCTCCTATATTTCATCTGCATGGATCCCTTCAGTAAAACCATATGGAAACACAAGCATCAGTTATCATAAATACACTGACAACATACATCTCCACCAACCTGTCGATTCCTCCACAGTCTCTAAATTGATGATATTGGATGAACAGATATTTTCTCTGACTGTTAGGAAGACAGAAGCCATTGTCTTCAGTCTCCACCACAATCTCTGTCCCCAGCTACTGAATTCATCTCGCTGCAGGCACCCGTGCTGAAACTGAACCAAACTGATCATAACCTTTATGTAATGATTTTGCCTGAGGTCAGTACATCTATACCATCACTAAAATCCCCAACTCTCTAACATTGTCCAGCTCCACCAGGGCAGCTCCTCTGCTGCTGAAGTCCTTGCCCTTATTCTCTCTGGGTTTAATTATTTCTTTGTACTTTTGACCAAGCATCTTCCTTTGCCCCTCCATAAACCTGCAGTCTGCTGAAATTCTGTTGCCTAGTTCCTCGTTCACCCAAAGTCCTGTTCATAAATTGCTTGCTAATCTGCATTGACTGCAGGCTAAGTATGCCTCTACTTTAAGACTCCCAGCCTTGCTTTCAGTTCCCTCCATTGCGTCACCCCTCCCCAGCTCTGTCACCTCCTGCAGCCTTACAAGTCTCCTTGGTATCTGCGCCCCTCCGATTTTTACCATCGGCAGTTGTACCAATAGCCTCCGCAGCAGCCCTGAGCTCTGGAATTCCTTTCCTAAACCTTGACACCTTGCTATCCTTCTTCAAAGTGCTCCTGAGAACCTACGTTTATCTTTGACTGTACCTTCGGTCACCTACCATAATATAACTGCATGTCAAAATTTGTTTGATAGCAGTTCTGTGAAGGGCCTTAGGATGTTTTAGCACATTAAAGTCATTGAATGCACACAAGTTACTATAATTGATGTCCTGTCATAAGCCATTCCTGTACAGGAATGCTTTCAGGGTATTTTTTTTTCCCCTTAAGCCTGTCTGTAGACTGCCCAAGCCTGCCCTGAGTATGGCAGCTGGTTACAAGTTAGGTGTGTATCTACAGAAAATACTTGAAGCATTTAGCAGATTGGAGGCATGAACCTTTAACTATTTCCCTTTCTCAGGTGCTGCCTGACCTGCTGAGTGTTTCTGTTTTTATTTCAGATTTCTGGCATCTGCATTTTCTTTTTTGATTTTCATTAGGTGTGTTTCTACCCGTCCCACAATGGGCAGCACATTCCTTTCAGGCTGGTGAAGATAGGGTAGGAAATTGGTGACATATGCTGCATATCAGAAAGGATAAGTAATCACAACAAAGGGAAAAGCAGGTCTGCCTTGCACGATCCATCCCCTTACCTGTTACAGCTGTTGATAGACCTGAAGGAACATTTCACTGATTTGTTGCTGGTGGCAGGAGTATGCTCCCAGATCTCAATATTACTGTTGTGTTTCTCACTGTTGATCTTGTTGTCCCTCAGGAGTTTTCCAGCAGCCTCAGTCAAGCCGTCTACACCAGTTTCTGCTGCAGTTTCCCCCAGTCCTGGATTCAGTTCCACAACAATGATTTCAAAGCTAAAGTGTGCGACATTGTGTACCGTTGGTTTGGAGGTAAGGGACCATGAATAGTACAATGCGTATGGATCTGCGCAGGGTTTGATGCACAGATAAAGTGGGGGCCAGTGTGGGCGGGGAGGAGAGCTGGTTTTGGTGTAGATGGGGAGAGATGGGGTTGTGGTAAACAGGGTGTTCGGACTGTGTATGGATAAACTGAGGTGGATGGACGGTGTGGGGTGAAGGGTGGGTGGAGCTCTACAGATAGTTGGTGGCATATGGATTGTCAGTTAGGAGTAGGGAAGAGATGACGGGGGTATGGGATGGTAGTTTGCCATATGAGGCAGACTTGGCCTGAATTCTGTAGAGTTTAGAGAAATGAGACTTACAAAATTCTCACAGGGCTTGACAAGCGAGATGCAGGGAGACCAGAGGACACAGTCTCACTTATTTTCCTGCACATCAGTGAACAAACCCATCAACCTCTGTCTGTACGCACTTATCATAGAACAGCCATTTATATGGACAGCCGGAGTGGCTGTTCTATGATAAGTGTGTACGGACAGAGGTCAATGAGTTCATTCACTGATGTGCAGGAAAATAAGTGGGTTGTGTACAGTCAGACGGGTGGGTGGATGGCATAACAGATGAACCGGTGGTGGGGAGGAGGGGTACGTCAGTGATGGATGGTCACATGAAGCTGTACCTATTGTAATTGAAGCAAGCCCACACAAGACTGAAGCTTACAAGTGTGTAATTCACGTACAGTATAATATCTTTCATGCCGTGACAAACAAACCAGTAACAGGGAATTCTTTTTCAAACTGCACTTTTTGTTCTCAATTCCTTTCTCTCCGAGCACCCGTTCTCAACTCAAATATTCTCCCTCCTCAAGTAAGAAAGTGGGAATATAAGTGATAGAAGCAGAGCCTTTAAGCCTGCTCTGCTATTTATCAATACCATGACTGAACTGCTATCTCAGTGCCACTTTCCCACACTGTCACTATATCTCTCAATTCCCTCAATATCCAGAAATCTATTGATCTCTGTTCTGAATGAACTCAGTGAATGAGCTCCCAGAGCCCTTGGGGTAGAGAAATCCAAAGATTTACTGTCCTCTTCATGAAGAAATTTCTCCTCATCTCAGATCTAAACAACTTGCTGTCTTACTCTGAGACTGTGTCCTCTGGTCTCCCTGCATCTAGCCTGTCAAGCACTGTGAGAATTTTGTAAGTTTCATTTCTCATTTCCCTAAACTCTATAGAATTCAGGCCAAGTCTGCCTGACCTCTCTTCGTATGGCAAACCTGCCATCATAGGAACCAGTATGGTGAATCTTTGCTGCACTTCCTCCATGGCAAGTCTATCCATTTTTGGGTAAAGAGATTAAAACCGCACAAAATAGCACTGCCCGATATACTTGTTCAAAGAAATCTTTACTCCTGTATTTAAATCCTACCTTTAAAAGGTTGACATATTATTTGCCGCATTAATTGCATACTGTGTCTGCACTTTGGTTTTCAGTAGTGTGTACAAGGACAGCTAAGTCTCTTTGACATCAATGTTTCCTAATCTCTCACAATTTAACACAAACTCTGCTTTCCTGTTTTGTTTACCAAAGGAGAAGAGCTCAAATTTTTCCACATTATATTTTCTCTGCCATGTTTTCATTCACTCAGACTGTCTGTATCTCACTAAAGGCTCTTTACAGCCTTCTCCATCCTTACAACCCCACCTAGTTTTGTATCATCAGTAAACTCAGAAAAGTAGCACCTTGTCCCCTCGGCTCAAAGGTTGATTTAGATTGTGAACAGTTGGGGTCCAAATACCAATCCCTGTGGTACCCCACCGGTCACAGCCTGCCAACTTGAGAAAGACGTTTTTCTCTTGACACTTTGCTTTCTGTCAGATAACCAATCCTCAGACAGTGCCAGTATATTACCCCCAGTTCAATACACTCTAATCTTGCTGACCAACCTCCTGTGTAGGAGCTCATTGAAAGGCTTCTGAAAAACTAAATAAATCACATTCTCATGTCTTCTCTTAACATTCTACTGGTCACAACCTCAAAGAGCTCCAGTAGATTAGTCAAACATAAATCCACGCTGACTCTGCTAAATCCTATTACTCTTTTCTAGGTGTTCTGATATACCTCCTTCATTGCGGATTCTGGGCTTTCCCCTGCTACTGACATTAGGTGAGCAGGTTTGTAGTTCCTTGCTTTCTCTCTCTAGCAGAGCAGTGTTACATTTCCGACTCTACAATCTGCAGAAACATTCTATAGAATTTTGGAAGATGATAACCTGAACATCCACTATCTCTATATCTACATCCTTTGGAATTCCTAGATCTAGATTTGGTGTTCTTGGGATTTATCAGCTTTCTGTCTCACCAATGCGTCTACATTTTTTTTAACTAACATTAATTTCCTGAATGGAGACACGAGACTGCAGATACAGGAAATCTGGAGCAACACACAAAGGAGCTGTAGGAATTCAGCAGGTCAGGCAGCATCTATGGAGGGAAATGAACATTCGGGTCGAGACCCCTTATCAGGACCAGTGAAGAAAGAGGGGAGACAGCCAGCATGAAAAGATAAGGGGAAGGGGGTAGAGCAACAGGTGAAGTTCCTCATTCTCACTAGACCCTTAGTAGTCTAGCTTCTTCTGGCAAGTTTTTGTCTCTTCTTCCATGAAACGGACATAATTTCTGGAATTTCTCTGCCATTTCCTTATTCCCCATTAGGACAGAAATAGAAAGTTGATCTGCTGAGTATCCCCAGCATTTTATATTTTTATTTAAAATATCTCCCTGCCTTTTTACCTTGAAGGCTGGTCATTGTTACACCGTTTCTTAAAACTACAGCACCTTACTACAGGTCTTTCAAAAGTCTATTATCCTACTGTCTTAATTCACCTATGTAGATGTTGAACTCCTGAGGGAATACCAGAATAATCCTGGATCTGAGCACAAGGCATTCTGGAGGACTCCAAATATTTTTCCACTTTCAGAGTTCCAGAGGACTATATTCCACTGTCACAGAGTCAGCTCAGATGACTTGTTGATAATATCTGGCAAACCCATATAAGTTCAAGGTCCATGCCATCTGCTAATATCCTCTAATTTTTCCAGTTGAGGCTCAACTTGTCCGCATCTGACTATGCTCCCCAAGTAATGCCTCTCCAACAGACCCATGCACAGGTATTCTATAAGCTCATCCACCCAAGAGATGAAGTAACCATTAAACTCGTCATCCTAGATTTTCTATACTCCTAACTATAGAATTTAACAATTCACTGAGGCACTTCCAGTTGCAGCATTATCCAGGCATCTTTGCAGGTCTTTAGGTTTAATGACGTGAGTCATATCCCCTCATATTCAGAAAGCGTTCCACCAAATGGAAGGCTTTTCTCTTCTGTTTCACTCCACTTTCGAGAGGTCCATGAAGTTATCTCCTATTGAAAAGTTCAACAGGTGAAAATTGTGTAAAGACCTGGGTTATTTCCCAAGTTACAAATAGGCTCTGTCCTTGTGAAACCTGTCTTCTATTTCCTTAACATATTTTTCAAAGTGTTGTTGTAACATTGTACTGTTCCTTTGGTCTGGGGATGATAACTGAGGTTCATAGAGAAATTGTAACAACACATTTGGGGCTGGAAATTTGTTCAAACAAAATAAATGGTACTGTCCTGTTGAAAATAAGCTTAACACAGAATAGCAATGTTGTGAGATTTTTGGGTGTTTTAACATCCATTGAGAAATTCATCTCATCATTTTTTAGGTGAGACTTTCATTCTACCAAACACTTTTCCATAAAAAACTCCCAAATTACATCGACAATCACAAAATTCATCTGCAGTGAGATTATCAGCTTCACTGGCTGAAAAGTGACTGTTCTTATGAACCCAGAGTAATCAGGTTTCATTAATCCCATTTTCTTTGAAGCCATCTATTTAAATGGTCAACCCTCAAACTGCATTCTCAGTCCTCACTAAGATCTGTGGCTTAACTCAGATATACGTCCTTGTACACTTTGACTTCTTCTTAGGCATTCCCTTGGGGGCAATAATGACTTGCTTCCTCTGCAGTTCTGTGGGTTCTGAGACGACTGACAAGGTTACTATGGAACCCACAGACTGCCACAGATGGGGCAAGGTGTTTGACAGTGCAGGCAGATGGCTAGTTAGTGAGGAGATGTGTTCTTTCCACCTCTGCAAAGGGGAAAACTTTCTCACGACCTAACCTCTCTATGTCCCTCATAGTTTTGTACATCTTAAACAGGTTCCCCCCCAACCCCTCAGCATCTTCTGCTCCAATAAAAACAAACCCAACCTCTTCAGCCTTTAGCCAAACCTTTAGTTAAATGGTTAGACTGGAGAAGCTGGGGTTCTTCTCCTTGGAACAGAGGAGGTTGCAAAGGGTGTGACAGAGCTATCTAAAGTCATGAAGGGTAGAACGAGAGAAATTGTTCCCATTGGCAGAGGGGTGAAGAATGAGGGGATGTAGAAGGAAGCTGATTGGCAAAAGAGCAAAAACTAACGTGAGAAAAACATTTTTACATGGCAAATAGTCGAGGTCTGGAATGCGTTGCCAATGGGAGTGGTGGAGGCAAATTCAACTGTAGCATTCAAAAAGGAGTCGGGTAAGTGTAAAGAAAAAGAAATGTGCATGTCTGCAGGGAGATGTCAGGGGAGTGGGGCAATCTACATTGCTCTTGCACAGGTAGACAGGGTGGTGAAGAAGGCATGTGGAATGCTTGCTTTCATCATTTAAGGCATCGAGTACAAGAGTTGGGACGTCATGTCACAGCTGTATAGGAAGTCGGTGCGATCACACATGGAATATTGTTTGCATTTCTGGTTGGTGCTATAGGAAGAATGTGACTAAGCTGGAGAGGGTGCAGAAAAGATCCACAAGGTGTTGCCAGGACTGGGAGGCTTGAGTTACAAGGAGAGACTGGAGAGGTGATCTTAAAGGTTTATAAAATCTTGAGGGGCATGGGTAAGATGGATGGACACAGTCTTTTTCCCAGGGTAGAGGAGTCTAACATTAGAGAGCACAAGTTTAAGGTGAGACGGGAAAGGTTTAAACGGAACCTGAGAAGCAAGTTTTTCACACTGAGGGTGGTGAGTATATGGAATAGGCTGTCAAAGGAAGTGGTAGAGGTTTAAAAGACATCTGGACAGGTTCATGGATAGGAAAGCTATAGAGAGATTTGGGCCAAATGCAGGCAAATGGGACTAGCTCGGGAAGGCACAGTAGTCGGCATGGACGAGTTGGGCTGAAGGGCCTGTTTTACTGGTGTGTAACTCTATGTATAGACCCAGGACAGACTTAGCGGGCTGAATGGCCTCCTTCCATACTGTAACCATTTGGCAATTCTATGAGTTGTCAGTGTGACTGACAATGCTGCTTCAACACTAAATTCTGGGCCTAGGTCTCCCACTAATTTAGATATCCTCAGATGGAGTCCCCTAATCTATCAGATGCTCATGAACATCTTACCAGAAAATGGAATAATTCTTTGGCCCTGTGTTTTGATACCATGTCCCATGCCCAATATCCAGGCGTTTCCAAAAGTTCCATCGGGTTTATAACCTGGAAGGCAGGAGGGAAGGACCAGGCCAAAGTACTGCAGTAGGTGACTTATCCCATCGTACTGAGCTCTCCATGAACACATTGCACCCTTGATTTAACCCATCAAGTATATAAGAAGCTTGGAGTGTATTGACAGCTGTCAACATCACTCAACATGATGACATTTCTTTCTTTCTCACTTGCCCTCCATTTCTATCTTTTCTGTTCCCCCAACACTTTCCCTCTCTCTTCCTCCATGTTCTTCCTGCATTTCCCTTTTATAGCATCCTGCAACACTGAAACAGGCCCTTCAGCCCACCATGGCATTGCTGACCATCAAATGCCCATCTATGTAAATCCCATTTACCAGCACTTAGCCCATCCTTCCATGCTTGGCAATTCAAGCACTTATCTAGATAACATAAGATATCTTTATTGGTTGCATGTACATCGAAACTCACAGTGAAATGCATCTTTTGCGTAGTATGTTCTGGGGGCAGCCCGTAAGTGTCGTCACGCTTCCGGCGCCAACATAGCAAATTTCTAAGTGTTCTGATGGTACCTGCCTCCACCACCCCCTCAAGTGGTAAGTTCAAGATTACAATCGTCCTCTGGGTAAAAAGGTTCTTCCTTGGTTCCCTTCTACAACTCTTACCCTTTCCAATAGTGTGGTGACCAGAACTGTACGCAGTCCTCCAGCTGTGGCCTAACCAATGTTTTATAAAACTGTGCCATAGCTGCTCTGCTCTTGTGTTCTATGCCTCAGCTAATGAAATCAATTATTGCTCCTTCATCACTTTATTTACCTGTGCCACCTTCAGGGATCTATGAACTTGTATACCAAGGTCCCTCAGTTCTGCAGTAATATCTTGGGCCCCACTATTTATTGTGAATGTCCTAGCCTTATTAGTCCTCCCAAAATACATCACCTCATGCTTATGGGGATTAAATTCCGTTAGGCATCGTGCTGCCCATCTGATCGATATCGTCCTGCAGTCTGAGACTACACCCCTGCCTATCAGCAACACTGCCAGTTTTTGTCATCTGCAAACTTACCTTCTACATTCACATCCACATTGTTAATGTACACAACAAATAGAAAGGGTCCCAGCACTGATCCCTCTGCTGCACCACTTGTCAGAGGCTTCTTGTCACAAAGCAACCTTTCACCATCTGTGTCCTATTACCAAGGCAGTTTTGGATCTAGTTTGCCAATTTAGCACTGTTCCCCTGCATTCTAATCTTTTGGACCAGTCTCCTACACGGGGCACAGTCAAAGACCTTTCAGAAGTCCATACAGACTGTATGGACCATGCTGCCCTCAGACTTTTTCCAATAGCTTCACTACCCCTGCTGTTAGACTCACAGGCCTGTAGTTATTCTACCGACCCCTGCTGCCCTCCTTGAATAAGGGTATCACATTTGCTGTTCTCCAATATTCTGACACCTCACTTGTGGCCAGTAAAGATCTAAAAATCTCTGTCAGGTCCCAGCAATCTCCTCCCTTACCTCCCATAACAGCCTGGAATACATCTCAGCAGGCCCTCTTACATCCTCCTCTTTAATGATGTTCTAGAATTTCAGTGTTCCGTCCTTGAATTCTCCATCTACAGTGTCATTCTTAGTGAATGCAGATGAGAAATATTCTTTTAAGACCTTGCCTTCCTTCTCTGGCTGCACACATAGATTGCCCTTTTGGTCCCTAATGGACCCTGCTCTTTCCCTGGTTACCTCTTGCCTTTAATACACACAAAATATTTTGGGACTGTCTGCCAGTGCTATTTTTTGTCCCTTCTTTGCCCTCCATATTTCTTTTCTAATTACCCCAATATACACCTGACTGGCCCCCACTTTCAGTTCTCTCTAAGTTCCAAATGCTTGTGTTTTTCTTTACTCAGTCCTCTATCTCTTGACATCCAGGGATCGTTGGACTTGCTGTTCTTACCTTCCATCCCCACATGAAGACTTTGGCCTTGTACGCCCATTATTTCACTTTCAAATGACTTCCACTTGTCCAAAGTAGGCCTGTCTGCAAGTCCCCAGTATACTTTTGCCTGGCCCTGTCTTGTAATATTGAAATTGGCCTTCCTCCACTTCAGGACCTTAATTTCCAGACCATCCTTATGCTTTTCCATGACCACCCTGAAACTTCCAGAGTTCTTGTCACTATCCCCAAAATGCTCTCCCACTTGCCCAGTTCCTTTCCTGAAAATGCAGTCCAGTATCATCCCTTCTCTGGTAAGATTACTTGTGTATTGGCTCAAAAATGTCTCTTCAATGCATTTTAAAAATTCTGCCCCCACTAAGCTTTTCACACCAAATTGATGCCAATGAATATTGGAGAAGTTGAACTCCCTATGACTTTAACCCCATTATTTTGACACCGCTCTGTGATTTCCCTACAAATCTGCTCCTTCCACTGACTATTAGGAGGCTTGTAAGATAAGATTATTAGTCACATGTCCATCGAAACACACGGTGAAATGCATCTTTTTTGCATAGAGTGTTCTGGGGACAGCCCGCAAGTGTCTCCACACTTCCGGCACCAACATAGCATGCCCCAGCTTCCTAACCTGTACGTCTTTGGAATGTGGGAGGAAACCGGAGCACCCGGAGGAAACCCACGCAGTCACGGGGAGAAACTACAAACTCCTTACAGACAGCGGCCGGAATTGAACCCAAGTCGCTGGCGCTATAATAGCATTATGCTAACCGCTACACTACCGTGCCTGTCCATACCATTGTAAACGATTGCTCTCCTTGCCTTTGTAAGCTCCATTAATATGGCCTTATTTGAAGACCCTTCTAGGATAGCCTCCCTCATTACTGCAGCAATGGTCCCCTTTATTAATGTTGCATTGCGATCCCTTCCTTGTGTCATATCTGCTATTGGAATGATTTAACTTTCCTTCTGTATTCAACTGTACCTTCCCCACAAGTGTAAATCCATTTGATGTCACATTCACCTGCCAAATTATTTTAAACCCTTCCCAACAGTAAAGCTCCCTGCATAATATTGGACACATTCCAGTTCTGTCTTGCTTGTACATGTCTCACTTACTCAGAAACAGTCCCAATGATCCAGAAATCTAAAGCCCTACTGTAAGACCATAAGATACAGTATAGGAGCAGAATTAGGCCATTCAGCCCATCGAGTCTGCTCCACCATTCAATCATGGCTGACTTTTTGTAGCCACATTCTCCCCCTTCTCCCCATAACCCTTAACCCCCCCCTTATCAATCAAGAACATATCAATCCCTGCCTTAAGTACACCCAATGAGTTGGTCTCTGTGGCAACAAATTCCACAGATTCACCAATCTCTGGCTGAAGAAATTCCTCCTCCCACATCACCCCATTAACCACACGTTCATCTGAACTATCCCCCTATTCCTATACTCACTAGCGCATGGCACTGGAAATAATCTACAGCCTTAGAGGTCCTGCACTTTAATTTGTGACCCAGTTCCCTAAATTCATGTTGCAGGAGTTCCTTTTTTTAGGTATGCTGTTGGTGCCAATAGGAAACATGACGTCAGACTGTTTGCCCTTCCCCTTTTGAAATGCATCGTGACTCTCTTATGACATGCTTGAGCCTGGCACCAGGGGGCAACGCACCACCCATAATTCACATCCACTGTTGCAGAGCGCCTCTCTATTCCCCTCACTAGCCATTCCCCTCCCATTATTGTCCAAGGGCAGTACTGGTAGGAGATTTGAACCCTTTGAATCTCTTGGACCCTGGCTGGATTCCTTAGAGATGCATTCGCCGCCACCATTCTCCAAAAAAGGGAAATAATTTTAGAGAGAGATGCACTCTAAGGTTTCCCTGGCTACCTGGCTGCCTTCCTCCTCCTGCCTGGTGGTCACCCATTCCTTCTCTTTGCTTCATTTGCAGAATGACCACATATAAAGATGTGCTAAGAAACTTTCAGCCTCATGCATGCACCATAGTGCCTCCAGGCAGTGCACATACTCCGAAAACCAGCTCAAGCTGATAAGCTAGAGGCATTTCCCTCAGATGTAGTCACCGAGGTCACAAGAAATGTCTCGGAACTCCCACAAGTTGTGCAACACAAAGGACAGTGCTCTCCTGCCATACTTTTTAACTTAGAGAGGGCCCTGCAAAATATAATCCAACCTCTGTTCCCACATCCTAATTAAATCGTAAAACAAAAAGTGAAAATACTCACCAACCCCCTACCTGATTGACACCAATGTCAGACACAAGAGACTACAGATCCTGGGATCTGGAGCAAAAGCCAAGCTGCTGGAGGAACTCATCAGGTCAGAGAGCATCTGTGGAGACAAGCGATAGTTGGTGCCTCAAGTCCTGATGCAGGGTCTTGACTGCCAAAGGGATAGTCCACGTTTTGGGTCAAAGTCCTGCATCAGGACTCTGCATCATGAGTCCCGTTGCATGGTTTCGACCCAAAGTGTCGACTATCCCTTTGCCTCCACAAATGTTGTTGCCTGTCCTGCTGAGTTCCTCCAGCAGCTTGGTTTTGGCACCAATGGCACACTGTCCAACCAAAGGTTAGTACTGAGAAGTTCCCACAGACTCCCCACTGAAGCCCGCACTCTCACACTGCAACATTCTGAGAACTGCTGTGAAAGGAAACATTCCTGCTCCATTTATGTGTGTCTCCCTTTTCCCACACGATCCTCATGTTGTGACATCAGACCCATGCTAAACCTTGTTTCTTTCTTCTAGGGATTCGCCCAGCTCCAAAAACATATAAAAACTGGAACTGTGATGCTTTACTGTCGCAGGAAGTTAAAGACACGATGTCACACACAGCACAGGACAGAGACCAAAATAAGAGAGGTAAACAACATGGGAAGAGACCTTACGAGAGAGAGAGAGAGAGAGAGAGAGAGAGAGAGAGAGAGATCTCATTTTTAGGAAGATGGTGGGGTGGAGTTAATAGGAAGAGGGAAGTAGAAAGGAAAGGTGGGGCTGCTAAGGAATGTGGGTGCAGGGATAGGCAGGAGAAAGGGAGCGGATTAGTGGGAGAGCGATGGGGTGAGGGAAAGTGGGTTGATGGAAGGGGGGTTTCATGGCGAATGGAATAGGGACAGGGAGCATTGTGGATGTGAATTGGACAGGAAGGTTTCAATGATTGAAAGAAGTAGGGAGAGAATGACAGGAAGAGAAGTGAGTATGGTGGAGGGAGGGGGAGTAATGAGGAAAGGGGGGGAGTTGACAGAGGGAGGGAGTAGATGATGATAGGGAGGGGACGTAGAGGGAGTGGATGACAGGGAGGGGATGTAGAGGGAGTGGCTGACAGGGAGGGGGTGTAGAGGGAGAGGATGACAGGGAGGGGGTGAAGAGGGAGAGGATGATGGAGGGGACGTAGAGGGAGTGGATGACAGGGAGGGGAATTGGCTGGGAGAGGAAGGGGATTCATAGTGGGGGACTGGTGGGGAGTGGATAATTGTGATGGGTGGAGAGAGGTGAATGGAAGAGGAGGGGTGGAGAAATGGGAAAGGGTGGCAGATTAGTGGGGAGGGGGTGATGGTGGAGAAATGGAAGGGGAAATGTGGTCCATATAAGCAACACTGCCCTCATCAATATACTTAGTTACCTATTCAAAAAACTCAGTTAAATTATTCAGACAGGATCTCCCACCAACAAATCCCTGCTGATATCCCTGATCAATCCATACCTTTTCAAGTGTAGATTAATCCTGTCCCTCAGAATTTATTCCTGTAATTTCCCTGCCAGTGATGTTCAACTAGATGGTTTATCACTGCTGTCCTTTGTGAAGAAAGCTAGCACATTAGCTGTCTTTCAGTCATCTGGCACCTCACCTGTGGCCAACAAAGGTTTAAATATCTCTGTCAAGGCCCCAGTCATCTCCTCTTTGCCTCCCATAGCAGTTGAGGATACATGTTTACAGGCCCTCGGGATTTATGCCCACAAAGACACCAAATGCCTCCTTTATAATTTCAACATTCTTAACTGCGTGCGCAATGAATTGCATGGAAGGAGTAGGTAAAGTTACCTCCAATGGATAAGGAAAATCTGAAAGTGGAAATCTGAAATAAATGCAGATATTTCTGGAAATACTCAGCAGGCTGGGCAGCATCTGTAGAAAGAGAAGCAGATGAATGTTTGGGGTAGATTACTTTAATTCTGTTGCATGGTCATAGACATGAAATGTTAACCTGGTTTCACACTCCATAGATGCTGCCTCATCTGCTGAGTATATACAGCATTTTCTGTTTTTGTTTCTAACTTCATTGGAGACCTCTTCCTGACAAAATCCTTGGAAGAAGTCCTTGCCATAACCAAGACCCTGTTTACCAGTGTGTTACTGTACTAGAACATCTTGGCCAGAGGCATGGTAAATTCAAGGGTGCAAGTCTTCAGTATTACACCTGGGATGTCATCTCGTTCCACAACCTTTGCTGTATCCAATGCTCCCAGCAATTTCTTTATATCATATGAAATGGATCGAATTTGTTGAAGACTGCCTTCTATGATGGTGGGATCTCAGGAGGAAACTGAGATGGATCACCCACTTGACTCTTCTGGCAGAATATGGTTGTGACTCTCTAGCCATGAGCATCCATTTACATGTCCACAGACTGCCACAGTTATCTTGTCTATGCTTCCTCCCATCCTGCCTCCTGCAAGGACTCTGTTCCATTCTCCCTGCTCCCCCATCTCCAATGATAATATATTCTTCATCGGTGCCTCTGAAATGTCTTTTTCCTGAACAGTGGCTTCCCCTCTTCCATGGTGGGCAGAGCCCTTGACTCCATTTAATTTATTTCCTGCACCCCTGCTCTCAGCCATCTCTACCCATCTCTCCCCCACCCACTCTACTGCAGAAAACTAACTAACTTTATCTCCTTCCCAGTTATGAAGAAGGGTGCAGGACTTAAAATGTCAACTGTTTCTTTCTCCACAGATGCTGCCTGACCTGCTGAGTGCTTCCAGTATTTTCTGTTTTTATTTCAGATTTCCAGCATCTGCAGTTTTTTGATTTTCATTATCGAGAACATTTCCACCGATCATCTTTAGTACTGAGATGATCGGCTCCGCCATCATTGAGGATGGGGATGTTTCTGGAGCCTCCTTGTCCCATTAGCAGTTTAATTGTCCACCACCATTCACCATTGGATGTGGTAGGACTTTGATCTGATTGTGGGATCATAAAGCTTCTGTATTTTCATGTTGTGGTCTCTATTCAGCACTCACGTGTTGCAGCTTCACTAGGCTGGCAGCTCATCATTTTTAGGTGTTCCTGGTATGGTTGCCAGCATATCCTCCTGCACTACTCATTGAATCAGGTTTGATCCCCTGGTGGATAGTAATGAGATCCCACCATCACAGAAGGTCGCCTTCAACCAATTTGATCTACTCCACATGATATAAAGAAATTGCTGGGAGCATTGGATACAGCAAATGTTGTGGAACCAGACTACATTCCAGGTGTAGTACTGAAGATTTGCACCCCAGAACTTACCAAGCATCTGGCCGAGATGTTCCAATATAGTTGCCATACCAGCAAACAGGATCTTGGTTATGATAAGGCTTTCTTCCAAGGATTTTGTCAAGAAGAAGTCTCCAATGAATGAGTGAAGAATGTGCTGGCTATTAGGTTACAGATGGTGCTAGAGTAAGTTTCATTTGCCAATGATCCACGGCATCTCGTGCATACCCAGTTCCAACATATCAAATCTGTTCTGAGTCTATCCAGTTTAGCACCACTGCAGTGCCACACAACATGGAGGATGTCCTCAGTGTGAGGGTGGGATTTTATCTCCACAAGGACTACGTAATGGTCACTTCTATCAAGGTTACCATGGGCAGATGCATCTGCCACAGATAGACAAGTAAGGACGTGGCTAAGTAGGTTTATGCCTCATGTTGGTTCACTCACTCTCTGCCACAGACCCATTCTGGTAGCTCTGACCTTCAGGACTCAGCCAGCTGGGTCAGTGGTTTTGCTACCAAACTATTCTTGATCTTAGACATTAACCACATCCCATCCAGAGTTCATCCTGAGCCTTGCTACTTTCAGTAATTCTTCCTGGTGTTGTTCACTGCTTCATCAGCTGAGGAGATAGAGTGGGTGATAATCAGAAGGAGGTTTGTCTACAGTGACCTGAGATCTCTTGGGGTCTATAGTCAATATCAAGGACTCCCAGTGTTACTCCCTCCTACCTGTATATCACTGTGCCATCCCCTCTGGTGGGTGTGTCCTACCAGTGGGATGGGATGTACGCAGGGATTGTGATTGAGGATTGTGCGTAAGGTGTGATTCTGTGAGGAGCACTTTGTGAGGTTATCTGGGAGTGACTGCATTGTCTGAATATGGTGCCTAGGTCAATGCAGGGTGTTCCGGCTAGTTTTATACCTTCTCTGTTTTAACATAATGTTTATGGAACAACTGAGTGACTTACTGGGCCAGTGGAGTCAACCACATTGCTGTGGTCTGGGTCACATATAGAGTCATAGAGTTGTACAGCACAGAAGCAGGCCCTTCAGCCCAACTTGTCCATGCTGACCAAGATGCCATCCTAAGCCAGTGCCATTTGCCCCCATTTGGCTCATATCCCTCTGAACCTTTCCTATCCATATACCTGTCCAAATCTCTTTTAAATGTCTCAATCACTTCCTCTGGGAGCTCGTTCCACATATGCACTACCATCTGCGTGAAGAAGGTGCCCCACAGGTCCCTTTTAAATCTTTTCCCTCTAGCCTTAAACCTATGCCCTCTAGTTTTTGATTCCCTTTCCCTGGACAAAAGACTGTGCATTCACCCTATCTGTGCTTCTCGTGACTTTATACACCTCTATAAGTTCACCCTTAGCCTGCCATACTCCAAGGAATAAAGTCCTAGCCTGTCCACCCCCTCCCTATAACTCTAGCCTTCAAGTCCTGGCAACATTCACATAAATCTTCTTCGCACTCTTTCCAGCTTACCGGTGTCTTTCCTATAACAGGGTGACCAAAACTGTACACAGTACTCCAGGTACGGCCTAGCAACATCCTGTACCACTGCAATGTAATGTCCCAACTCCTATACTTAATGCCGTGACTAATGAAGGCCAGCGGGCCAAGTGCCTTCTTCAATGCCCTGTCTACCTGTGACACCACTTTCAGGGAACCATGTGCTTGTAATCCTAGGTCCCTCTGTTCTACAACACTGCTGTTCACCATGAAAGTCCTACCCTGGTTTGACCATTTGCCATTCCTCGGCCCACTTACTAGCTGATCAAGATCCCCCTGTAATTTTTGGTAACCATCTTCTCTGCCTATGATACCACCTATTTCAGTGTCCTCTGCAAACTTACTAGCCATGCCTTGTACATTCTCATCCAAATCGTTTATATAAATGATGAATAGCAACGGGCCCAGCACTGATCCCTGTGGCACACCACTAGTCACAGGCCTCCAGTCTGAAAAACAACCTTCTATCATCACCCTCTGCTTCCTACCATAAAGCCAACTATGTATTCACTCAGCTAGCTCTCCCTGGATCCCATGCAATCTAATCTTCCAGACTAACCTTCTGTGCGGGACCTTGTCAAAGGCTTTGCTAAAGTCCATATAGACAATGCCCATCGCCCTGCCCTCATCAAACCTCTTGGTTGCCTCTTCAAAAAAAACTCTAACCGATCTGTGAGAGACGATTCCCCACATAGGCCAGACTGGGTAAGGACGGCAGACTGGCAGACTTCCTTGCCTGATAGGCATTTAATGAACCCGATAGACTTTTATGACTATTGAGTCGTTTCATGATCGTCACTGCTGCAAGTACAGGTAGCCCTTGCTTAGCCTTGTTTATTCATTGTTGTTTAATTCCAAAAGTGATTCCATCACTGCTTACCTTGTCTGGTGTTACTGGGCAACGGCATCAGCTGAGTCATTGTTCTGAGCTCAGAGCAACACCAGACCAGAATGCCACAAAGGCAAGTCCTTTATTTACCCTCTATCCTTCGTCCAATCCACTACCCTCTGACTCAGGTCTATCCCCTTCTCCCATCCCCCACTGTCCAGTCGGTCACTTGTCTCTTGACTTGACTGTTGGCCTAGGAAAAGGATCCATTTGGCGTTGTTTCAATTTACGTCACACTTTCTGGGAATGCAATTCAGTGCTAAGCAAGGACCTGCTTAGTTCTTTGCTTAGATTCTAGATTATTAACAGACGGGGAAAAGGAGCAGGTGATGGGAAGAGGAACAAGGAGACAGAGGGGTTGATGAAGATTGTAGCAAGGAAGAGTTGGGTGAAAGGGAGTGGGAAGGGTGATGGGGAGAGGGAAGGATGATAAGGAGAAGGAGTGAGATGAGGTGGAGAGGGCAGAGAGCAAAGGGCAACAGGAGCGCAATGGTGTGACGTATTGATGTGGGAACGTAACAGTGAACAGGAAGGTATGACAGAGAACAGAAGATGGGGAGAAATCCCAAGATGAAATGATTTTGTGTGAATTCTTGGTTGCTTTTCTATCTTTAATACTGGGTTGTATGGTTGAGCTGTTTAAACTGACGTGATAGGTAATCTGCAGAAAGATACAATGGTTTCAGTAAACAGGTTGTCTATTTTGTAGGAATGAACGAATCCCCCTTTAACTTAAATCAATCCCCCAGACTGAGCCCACGCACAGCAACCTCAAGATCCAGGAGATCCTCGTTGATGTCAGGAAGCAGCAGGGTGAGTAAAGAGCACAGAACAATGGCTTGATAGAGCATCTTTAACATTGTAATACATCCTGAAGTGTTTCACAGAGCTGTTATCAATTCTAATACATGGGATATAATGTGGAAATGTGAGGTCATCCACTCTGGTGGAAGAACTAAAAAGGCAGAGTGTTCTTTAAATAGTGAGAAATAGAATGGTGTTGGTGTTGAGAAGGATGTGGGTGTCCTTGTACATGAAAGTTAATGCACAGATATAGCAACCAATTAGTAACACAAATGGTTTGTTGGTCTTTATTGCAAGAAGATTTAAATAGATCATAGAACATTACAGCCCAGTACAGGCCCTTCGGCCCATGGTGTTGTGCTGACATTTTATCCTGCTCTAAGATCTGTCTAACCCTTCCCTCCCACATAGCCCTCCATTTTCCTATCATTCATGTGTCTATCTAAGAGTCTCTTAAATGTCCCTAATGTACCTGCCCCCAGAACCTCTGCATGCAGTGCATTCCACACACCAACACTCTGTGTAAAAAAAAAACTTACCTCTGACATCCCCCCCGTACCTTCCTCCAATCACCTTAAAATTATGCCCTCTTGTGTTAGCCATTGTCACCCTGGGAAAAAGTCTCTGACTGTCCACTCGATCTATGCCTCTTATCACCTTGTACACCTATACTGGAGTAATATAGAGTAAAGTGCAAGTGCGTAGGGCCCTGGTGTGACTGCGTTTGCAATATTGTGTGCAGGCCTGGTCACCCTACCCAAGGAAGGATTCATTTCTAATAATGGAAGTGCAGGGAGAAACCACCAGATTGATTCCTGAGATGGTGGGTTTGTCACAGAAGGAGAAATTAAGCAGACTGAGCCTATATCTGTTGGAATTTAGAAGACTGACAGGTGATGTCATTGGAACATATGGGGTATGTATGGGATAGCATTTCTCCTGGCTGGGAAAACTAAGTCCCAGTCTCAAAATAAGGCATCGACCATTCAGGGCAAGGATAGAAGAAATTTTTTCACCCAAAGAATCTTTGGAATACTCTACCTCAGAGAGCTGTGGGGGCTCAGTCACTGCGTATATTCAGGTCAGAGGTCAATAGATTTTTGGGTATTAAGGGAATCTTAGTACAGGAAAGTGACACTGAGGTAAAAGATCAGGCATGATCTTATTGAATGGTGGAGCAGGCATGAGGGGTCAAATGGTTTATTCCTGTCCCTATTTATGGTTTATAAGTTGAAACTTAGCTATGTATGAAAATATAAGAAGTGATGAAGATCTTGGACAGAGTGATGTTTGATATCACCCTTGCAGCTGTCTCCACCTCCACCCTCCCCTCTCCCCACCAGCGTCCCTTTTTGTTTGCTTGCCTCCACCTATCATCCACCTGCGTCTGTCTCCCAACAACACCCCCTCCCCCACCTGTCTCAATCTGCCCGTCATCCTTCACCCATCCTCGGTCCACCAGTCACCTGATGGCCCCTCTCCTCACTCAGTCCTCTTGCAGGGTTTCGACCCAAAGCATTGGCAATTCCTTCCTCCCTCACCGTTGTTGCTCAACCCACTGGGTTCCTCCAGCTGCGTTGCACCTTCTCGGACAGTGTGTTCCAGATTCCAATCACCCTCTGGGTGAAGGATATTTTCCTCAGATCCCCCAATCCTCTTACTCCTCATCTTAGACCTATGCCCCTGGATGATGGGAAGGGAAGAGGTAGAGGGGCAGTTGTCACATCTTCTGTGGTTGCATGGAACATGCCACAAGATTCGGGGGGTTGCTGGAGGTGGAAGAATGGACTAGGGAATTGCAAAGGGAATGGTCTCTCTCTTGATAATCTGCACTGACACCTTCATGCCTTTATCCGACTACAAGCTGGTTTGGTATCTCACCTCTATATTAAATTTGAATATATTGCAAGAGACAGGAGTGTGGAGTGCCTGGGATCCTTCGGAATGGATGCTGGTGGTAGAACCATTTCATTTGAAGGGGATGTTTTGGGGTGGATGAAGGACCTGAACAGAACTGCTTATTTTCTGATATTGGTTTTAATTCCACGACAACTAATGCTGTGTTTCTGGGTTCAGCATCCTACAGAAAGGAAACAAAGCACCTTGTCAAGACTGCCGCTCGGTTCATTGTCCAAACCGAGGAGGAGTTCAGGGAGCCAAGAGGAATCCACTTCAGATTTGCTGGAAGCCGAGACCTGCCAAAACGACGAAGAGCCAGCCGGGTCCACTGGTGAGAATGCAGCCACGATGTATGAATGATGAGTAAAATATTATCAAAGGTTGTTGAACAAAGCACTTGGTTCATGCTGCAAAAAGTAACGCACAGCTAAAATCCTGTGCACCCTGTTCCCTCTGCTTGAGAGTGAATTCCACCTGGGTGAGATCAGGTTGTGTTCGTGCTCTGTGTGCAGGTATGAAAAAGCTCTGTGCACAAGTGCACTCTGTGCATGAGAGAGAACAAGTGTAATCTCATGGTATCAGGTCAAACATGGGGGTGTGCATGTAAAAAAAACTGTGTGATAATTATAGGAGACTCTAATCTTATCAGATTGATTCAATATTATCCCGTAGCATACAATTGTCCTCACCATCAACAATGCCACTAATTTTTGTGTCATCTGTAGGAATATTAATCTTACCTCCTGTCTTCATATCCAAATTGTTAATGTACGGTAATATAAAAGAAACAATATGTCAGGCCAACTCCCACAGACACCTCCCAGCCTGCATGTGCAGGCATCTGCCAGTCTCCACCCAGCTAATAGGATTCAACTGCTCCTCATTCCAGACTCATCACTGGCAGCCTATTTAACCCCAGTTCTCATCCACAGTCCTTGTTCACTCATCAAACCAGCCAGTCCCAACTAGTTGCTCCCAGCTTTACTCTCCCTGCCTTGGGTTACCTTATTGCCTGCGGTGTTTAGTTTCCCTTCTCTCCCGTTTCGGGGCCCCTCTTGGCTTGTTATTGTGTGGTCTATTATTAAAGTCATCATTCACTGCTAAGTTGTCTCCGCTGCTCTGCTTTTGGGTCAAGCCTCCTCTACAGTTGTGACACAGTAAAGGTCCCAGCACAGATCCCAGGTGTACAGTTATTTATACCTGCCACGTGCCTCTTTATCCAACCCTCAATATCCCTTGACATCCAGGCTTATTTGGACTTGCTGTCCTTACCTTTCACCCTAATGGGAACACATTGGTCCTGAACTCATAATTTCACTTTTGAATGACTCCCACTTTTTGGATGTAGACTTATATGCAAGTAGTTACTCCCAATCTAACTTTTGCCAGGTTCTGTCCAAAGTTATTGAAATCTGGGCTTCCCCCAAGTTCAGGATCTTAATTTCTGCACCATCCTTATCACTTTGCATAACGACCTGGAACCTTATGGTCACTACTTCAAAGTGCTCTCCCACTCACACTCCAACCACCTGCCTGCTTACATTCCCTCAGATTAGGTCTAGTATTGCCCCTTCTCCAATAGTACTATCTACATACTAGTTCAAAAAGCTCTTGTGGACATCCTTTTATGTTTCGGTGATCCCAGTTAATATTGGGGAAGTTAGAAATCCTTGCTATTATAACCCTATCACTCTTACACCTCTGTGTAAGTTGTTTGCATATCTGCTTATCACAAATTTGCATGGTGATGCAGGTTCCTCATTTACACTCCCCCAGCCCTGTCATGCATGAATATTCTAAATCTTGGAATATTGACTTGCCAGTCCTGCCCTTCTTTCAACTGTGCCTCTGTGACAGCAACTGTATCATATTCCCATGCGCCGTTCAATGGTCTCAGTTTATCATTTTTACTAATCTTTGCATTAAAATAGATGCAATTTAGCCTTCCATTCCTTGCATGTGCTTTATTACACCTACATTTGCTCTGGTCACTGAACTTTTCTTTCTTTATTTGACTGTACCTACCCCACAAATGTACATCTACTTTGTGCCCCATTCCCCTGTTGAATTAGTTTAATCCCTCCCTAACAGTTAAAGCAAATCTTCATGCAAGGATATTGGACCTGTTCCAGTTCAGATGCAACCCATCCACCACAAACAGATTGCAATCAGTGAGGATAGGCAGCAATACCTCCGGCACAATTATTCTCAACAGTGGTATCCCACAAGACTGTGTCCTCAGCCCCCTACTCTACTCCCTATACACTGATGACTGTGTGGCCAGATTCTGCTCTAACTCCATTTACAAGTTTGCAGATGATACCACCGTTGTAGGCTGTATCTCAAACAGCGATGAGTCAGAGTACAGGGAGGAGATAGAGAGCTTAGTGGAATGGTGTCATGACAACAACCTTTCCCTCATTGTCAACAAAACAAAAGAGCTGGTCATTGACTTCAGGAAAGGGGGCGGTGTACATGCACCTGTCTACATCAATGGTGCTGAGGTCGAGAGGGTTGAGACCTTCAAGTTCCTGGGAGTGAACATCACCAACAGCCTGTCCTGGTCAAATCACGTAGATGCCATGGCCAAGAAAGCTCACCAGCGCCTCTACTTCCTCAGGAGGCTAAAGAAATTCAGTTTGTCTCCTTTGACTCTCACCAACTTTTACCGACGCACCATAGAAAGCATCCTATCTGGATGTATTGTGGCTTGGTATAGCAACTGCTCTGCCCAGGACCGCAAGAAACTGCAGAGAGTTGTGGACACAGCCCAGCGCATCACAGACACCAGTCTCCCCTCCTTGGACTCTGTCTTTACCTCTCGTTGTCTTGGTGAAGCAGCCAGCATAATCAAAGACCCCACCCACCCGGGACATTCTCTCTTCTCTCCTCTTCCATCGGGTAGAAGATACAGGAGCCTGAGGGCACATACCACCAGACTTAAGGACAGCTTCTCCCCCACTGTGATAAGACTATTGAACGGTTCCCTTATACAATGAGATTGGCTCTGACCTCACGATCTACCTTGTTGTGACCTTGCACCTTATTACACTGCACTTTCTCTGTAGCTGTGACACTTTACTCAGTACTGTTATTGTTTTTACCTGTACTACATCAATGCACTCTGTACTAACCCAATGTAACTGCACTGTGTAATGAAGTTTTTACCTGTACTATATCAATGCACTCTGTACTAACTCAATGTAACTGCACTGTGTAATGAATTGACCTGTACGATCAGTATGCAAGACAAGTTTTTCACTGTACCTTGATACAAGTGACAATAATAAACCAATACCAATACCAACTTATATCGGTTCCACCTTCCCCAGAGGTGATCCCGGTGCTCTAGAAATCCAAAGCCCTGTCTTTAGCTATGTATCTGACCTATCGTCCTTTCACAAGCATGTGACACTGGAAGTAATCCAGCAATCACTACTTTAGATGTCCCACCATTTAATCTGCTAAATTCATGTTTCAGGACCTCATCCATCTTTTTACCTATGCCATTGTACCAATGTGGGCCATGACCTCTGGCTATTTACCTTCCCCTTTAGAATGAACTGTAACCATTCTGTGACATCCTTGACCTTGACACCAGGGAAACAACACGTCACCTTGGATTTATGTCTATGGCACCAAAGCTCCTATCTATTCCCCTCAGTATCAAGTCTCCTACCACTAATGCGCTTAGATTCTTGCTCCTCCTCTGTCCACCTGAGGGACCTTTACTCTGGTTTGACTCCTCAGACATACAATTTATCCCAATCATTTTCCAACTTTGTGTAACAGTTTTGGAGCGAGATGCATTCTGAGGTTTCCCCACCTACCTCTGCCTGGTTGTCACCCATTCCTTCACTGAATGCCTTTCCTTAAGATGCAGGGTGACCTCTTCCAAAAATATGCCATCCATGTAACTTTCAGCCTTGCCAATGTACCATTGTAGAGCTTGGAGCTCAAACTCTGAAACCAGCGCTCAAGCTGGCTCAACTGGAGACACCTTCCACAGATATGGTCTTTAGTCTTCAGAGTGTTGGGGGCACTAAAGATGTGCTAAATGGGATCAATCGGCAGCTCAATACTAGCCGTCCATGAGGATCTGTGCACCATTGTCAGCAGCAGAAATGTCCGCTGTAACAACCTATAACCTCTTGGCCTGGCATATCCCTCGCACCACCATTACTCGTTGTTGGTTAGTTGTCCTTTGTTGCTCCTCACTCCATCATTACTGCCAACCAGTATCTATGGAAAGCACAGAAGACCATGCTATGAGCAGCATCTGTAAAAATGACCTCTGAGTATGGTGAAGCTGAAATGAGGATTACAAATAAAAATGTACCATTGACAGAGCTAAGTGATCTCGCAGCTAATGGATCAGCTCAAAGCTCTGCAGTCACACCACATCTACTCAGAATGGAGGTGAGCAATTAAACAACTAATGGGAAGAGAGGCTCCAAGAACACCCCCTCCCTCACAATGGCACAGGCCAACGTAGAAATAGAACATAGAAGGGTACAGCACAAGAACGGGACCATAGAACCATACAGCACAAAACAGGCCCTTCGGCCCACCATGTTGTGCCGTCCATCAAACCACCCTCACACTACCTAACCCCTTCCTCCTGCATATCCCCCCATCCCACACTCCTCCATATGCCTATCCAACAAGCTCTTGAACCTGTTCAATGTATCTGCCTCCACCACCACCCCAGGCAGTGCATTCCATGCACCAACCACTCTCTGGGTGAAAAACCTCCCCCTGACATCTCCCCTGAACCTCCCACCCATAACCTTAAAGCCATGACCTCTCATCTTGAGCATTGGTGCCCTGGAAAGGAGGCGCTGACTGTCTACTCTATCTATTCCTCTCAGTATTTTATATACGTCTATCATGTCTCCTCTCATCCTCCTCCTTTCCAGTGAATAAAGCCCTAGCACCTTAAGCCTCTCCTCATATTCAATACTCTCTAATCCAGGCAGCATCTTGGTAAATCTCCTCTGCACCCTCTCCAACGCCTCCACATCCTTCCTATAATGAGGCGACCAGAACTGAACACAGTACTCTAAGTGTGACCTAACTAGTGTTTTGTAAAGCTGCATCATAACCTCGCGGCTCTTAAACTCAATCCCGCGACTTATGAAAGCCAACATCCCATTGGCCTTCTTAACTGCTCTTTCCACCTGTGAGGCAACTTTCAATGAACTGTGAATATGAACCCCCAGATCCCTCTGGTCCTCCACACTGCCAAGTACCTTGCCATTCACCCAGTACTCTGCCCTGGAGTTTGTCCTTCCAAAGTGTACCACCTCACACTTCTCCGGATTGAACTCCATCTGCCACTTGTCAGCCCAGCTCTGCATCCTATCAATATCCCTCTGTAAGCTCCGACAGCCCTCCACACTATCCACAACACCGCCGATCTTAGTGTCGTCCGCAAACTTACTAACCTAGCCCTCCACCCCCTCATCTAAGTCATCTATAAATATCACAAAAAGTAGAGGTCCCAGTGGTGCGGGACACCACTAGTCACTGCCTTCCAATCTGAGGGCACTCCTTCCACCACAACCCTTTGCTTTCTACATGCAAACCAATTCCTAATCCACACAGCCAAGCTTCCTTGGATCCCTTGGCCTCTGACCTTCTGAAGAAGCCTACCATGAGGAACCTTATCAAACGCCTTACTAAAATCCATGTAAACCACATCCACCACACTGCCCTCATCAATCTTCCTGGTCACCTCCTCAAAGAACTCTATCAGGCTTGTGAGGCAAGATCTTCCCTTCACAAAGCCATGCTGGCTGTCCCTAATCAGTCCATGATTCTCAAGGTGTTCATAAATCCTATCCTTTAGAATCCTTTCTAACAGCTTACCCACCACAGACGTGAGACTCACCAGTCTATAATTCCCTGGCCTATCCTTATTACCTTTTTTGAACAAGGGAACAACATTCGCAACCCTCCAATCCTCTGGCACCATCCCCGTGGACAACGAGGACTCAAAGATCCTTACCAGCGGTTCAGCAATCTCCTCCCTAGCCTCTCGAAGCAGCCTGGGGAAAATCCCGTCAGGCCCCGGAGATTTATCTGTCTTAATATTATTTAACAACTTCAACACATCCTCTCTCTTGATATCTACAACCTCGAGAACATTACCCCTACCAGCACTCCCTTCCGCATCATCAAGACCCCTCTCCCTGGTGAATACCAAAGAGAAGTACTCATTGAGAACTTCTCCCACTTCCGCCGCCTCCAGGCAAATTCTCCCACCTTTGTCCTTACTCGGACCTACCTTTACCCTAGCCATCCTCCTACCCTTCACGTACTTGAAAAAGGCCTTGGGATTTTCCTTAACCCTACTAGCCAAAGCCTTTTCATGTTCCCTTCTAGCTCTCCTCAGCCCTTTCTTAAGTTCCTTCCTCGCTACCCTATATTCCTCACGGGCCCTGTCTGAACCTTGCTGCTTATACCTCACGTATGCTACCTTCTTCTCCCTAACAAGTCGTTCCACCTCTCTCGTCACCCACGGCTCCTTCACCCTGCCATTCCTTCTCTGCCTCACTGGGACATATTTATCCCTAACATCCTGCATAAGATCCCTGAACATCGACCACATCTCTATGGTACATTTTCCTTCAAAAAGGACATCCCAATTTACACTCCCAAGTTCTCGCCTTATAGCCTCGTAGCTCGCCCTTCCCCAATTGAAAAACCTCTTGTCCTCTCTGCACCTGTCCCTGTCCATGACAATTTTAAAGGTTATGGAGCAATGGTCACTGTCCCCCACCAATAGATCCTTCACCTGTCCTGGTTCATTTCCTAAAACTAAATCTAACATGGCATTCCCTCTAGTCGGCCTGTCAACATACTGCGTCAGGAATCCCTCCTGGACACATTTAACAAATTCCGTCCCATCTAAACCTTTGGCACTAAGCAGGTTCCAGTCTATATTTGGGAAGTTGAAGTCTCCCATTATAACAACCCTGTTACTTTTGCTTCTCTCCAAACACTGCCTGCCAATCTGCTCCTCTATATCTCTACTGCTACCTGGGGGGCCTAGAGAATACTCCTAGTAGAGTAACTGCTCCTTTCTTGTTCCTTAATTCCACCCATACGGACTCTAGAGATGATCCTTCTACAACATCCATCTTTTCCACAACTGTAACAGTGTCCCTGACCAGTATCGCCACCCCTCCTCCTCTTCTCCCCCCCTTCCCTATCCCTCTTAAAACACCGAAAACCAGGAATATTCAATATCCACTCCTCTCCTGACGTCAGCCACATCTTAGTAATAGCCATGATATCATAGTCCTCCATACTTATCCAAGCCCTCAGTTCATCCCCCTTATTCCTGACACTTCTTGCATTTAAGTAAACACACTTCAGTCCATCTACCTTACTACTTTTATAGCCTGTATTTTGCTTCTCCTTCCCCAAAGCCTCTCTACCTGTTTGATCTAACTTTTCCCCATTCCCTTCTTCCTCTGACCTACTCCTCCGGTTCCCTTCCCCCTCACAAACTAGCTTAAACCCTCCTGAACCATCCTAGCAAATCTCGCCGCAAGGATATTGGCCCCCTTCTGGTTCGGGTGTAACCCGTCCTCTCTGTACAGGTCCCACCTTCCCGAGAAGAGATCCCAATGATCCAGAAATCTAAAACCCTCCCTCCTGCACCAGCTTCTCAGCCACGCATTTATCTGCCACCTCCTCCTATTCCTGCCTTCACTATCACGTGGCACTGTCAGCAATCCCGAGATTGCTACCCTTGAGGTCCTGTTCCTCAATTTTCTGCCTAGCTCCCTGAACTCACTCTTCAGGACCTCATCCCCCTTCCTACCTATGTCGTTGGTGCCAATATGGACCACAACTTCTAGCTGCTCTCCCTCCCGCTCAAGAATCCTGTGGACCCAATCAGTGACATCCTGGACCCTGGCACCTGGGAGGCAACATACCATCTGGGATTCATGCTCACTGCCACAGAACCTCCTATCTGTTTCCCTGACTATGGAGTCCCCTATCACTACCGCATGTCTCTTTCCCACCCTTCCCTTCTGAGCAGCAGTACCAGTCCCAGTGCCAGAGACCTGGTGACTGCAGCTAGGCCCCTGCAGGTCATCCCCCTCAACAGCTTCCAAGGCAGAAAACTTGTTACTGAGGGGAACAGCCTCCGGGGCTCTCTGCTCTGTCTGCCTGCCTGACTTCTTCTTCCTCTTCCCTCCCCTGACAGTCACCATTCTATCTGCCTCCTGAACCTCAGATGTACCTGCTCTAAGGGGGGTGACTGTCACCTGATGGACTGTGTCTACATAACTCTCTCCCTCCCTTATGCTGCGCAGTGTTTGTAGCTGCTACTCCAGCTCATCAACTCTGAGCCGAAGTTCATCCAGCCTCAAGCACTTACTGCAGATGTGGCCATCTTGGACCACAGCAAGGTCCACGAGTTCCCACATCAAACAGCTGCAGCACACCACCATGTCCTCCATCTGACTACCTTTCTTTTTTCCCTAGTTAGTCCCACCTACAAATCTATAATGAACCTTCAGCCCATGATATTGTGTCAAATTAATTAAACTGGAGACACGGCAGTGTAGCAGTTAGTGTAACGCTATTACAGCGCCAGTGACCTGGGTTCAATTCCCACTGCTGCCTGTAAGGAGTTTGTATGTTCTCCCCGTGTCTGCGTGGGTTTCCTCCGGGTGCTCCAGTTTCCTCCCACATTCCAAAGGCGTACAGGTTAGGAGCTGTGGGCATGCTATGTTGGTGCAGGAAGAGTGGCGACACTTGCGAGCTGCCCCCAGCACATTCTTAGCAACGCAAAAAGATGCATTTCACTGTGTGTTTTGATGTACATGTGACTAATAAGTAAATATCAAATATCAAAAAATATCAAATAAACACCTAACTAAATCAATCCCTTCTACCTACACAATGTCCATATTCCTCCATTCTCTACGCTTCATATCCCCATCTAAAAGCATTTTAAACATCTCTGTCATCGAGCCATTGTGATATTAATGACCTGGACCTGGGGATGGAAGCCACAGTTTCCATATGTGGGGATCGCACAAAACTCCGCAGTGTTGTGAACTCTGAAGAGGATAGTGATGTTACAGCAGGATGTTAACAGGCTGGTTGAACGGGCAATCGTATGGCAGATGAAGTTTAATAGAACACAGGACAGTACAGCACAGGACCAGGCCCTTCAGCCCACCATGTTGTGCCAAACTAATTAAGCTAGTAATTAAATGCCTAATTAAATTAATCCCTTCTGCCTACACAATGTCCATCTCCCTCCATTCTCCGCACATTCATGTGCCTATCTAAGAGCCTCTTAAACGCCTCTATCATATTTTGCCTCCACCACCACTACCCATGGCAGCACGTTCCAGGCACCCACCACCCTTTGTGTAAAATAAGTTGCCCCACACATCTCCTTTGAACTTGCCCCCTCTCACCTAAATGCATGCATTCTAATATTAAACATTTTGACCCTGGGAAAAAGATAATGGCTATTTATCTATGCCTGTCATGATCTTATAAACTTCTATCAGGTCTCCCCTCAGCCTCCGCTGCTCTAGAGAAAACAACCCGAGTTTGTCCAACTTCTTTTTACACATGCCCTCTACTCCAGGCAGCATTCTGGTGAACCTCGCAGATCCTCCACATGGTTCCTGTAATGGGCAACCAGAAATGAATGCAATACTCTAGATGTGGCCTAACCAGAGTTTTATAAAGATGTAACATAACTTCCTGACTCTTGAGCTCAATGCCTTGACTAATAAAGGCAAGCATGCCATACGCCTTCTTTACCACCTATCAACCTGTGCAGCCACTTTCAGGGAGCTATGGACTTGGAGCCCAAGATCCCTCTGTACCTCAACACTATTAAGGGTCTTGCTATTACTTGGCTGGGTTAAACTCCATCTGCCATTTCTCCACCCATAACTGTAACTGATCTATAGCCCGCTGTATCCTTTGGCAATCTTCTACACTATCCATAATGCCACCAATCTTTGTATCGTCTGTGAACTTACTAACCCACCCATCCATACTTTCATCCAGGTCATTTATATATATCACAAACAGCAGACATTCTGGTACAGATCCCTGCAGAACACCACTAGTCACGGACCTCCAGCCAGACTTCTGGGATTAATGCTGAGAAATGTAGGGTGATCCATTTTGATAGGAAGAATGAGGATTGGCAATATAAAGTAAAGGATACTGTTCTCATGGGGATAGAGGAACAGAGGGACCTGAGGGTATGAGTCTACAGATCATTGAAAGTGACAGTGCATTGGAGAAAGTGTACACAATTCTGGGATTTAGCAACAGAGGTAGAGTATAAAAAACAGGGAAGTTCTGCTGAATCTTAATAAAATATTGGCCAATTTCAATCCTGGGTGTCATACTGTGGAAAGGATATGAAAGCATTTGAGAGGGTCCACAAAAGGTTTCCAAGAATGGTTCCTGGGATGAATGACTACAGTTCCAGGGACAGATGGAGAGGCTGGAACAATTTCTTTGGAGAAGGGACGGCTGAAGGAAGTACATAAGATGATGAGGGGCCTAGGTGGAGTTGGATAGTGGAGAGTTTGAGACCCAGAGGTTGCAAGAATTGAAGAGTAATATGAGAAAATGTTTTGATGGGAATCTGGTATATCTGCCTGCAGGTGTGGTGGAGGCAGGTTTCATTGTGGCCGAGAGGGAGCTGGATAAATATTTGGTGAAGAAACATTTGCAATGCTATGGAGGAGGAGCTTGGGCTGGTATTGGTATTGGTATTGGTTTATTATTGTCACGTACCGAGGTACAGTGAAAACTTGTCTTGCAAACTGATCGTACAGGTCTGGGCTGAATGGCCTCCTGCTGTGCTGTAACCATTCTACAATTCTGTGATTCAATCTCTTGTAGACACCGTGCAATCGGCAAGCAGTGTGACTGTGAAGAGTTCTGGATTCAGCCACATTCCCCTTCAGATAGAGGTGAGCCACATGCATGCGGTCCCCACCACCAGCCTCTCCCTGTAGATATCAGTATAGAGATGTTGCGGGGTCCTTGAGCTGTTATCACACTTCCTTTTTGTTGCCAGTCAAGTTGGAACTCCTTCCCTCAGCCAGATTAGAAGTGCAAGACTGTAAACACCCAGCAAGCCATTCCTTCACCATTTACCCATTCTCTCACCCTACCCTCTTCCAGCCATATCCTCCAGTCCCACTGTCCACTTCTCATCATATCACTAAAATCCAGCTTTCAATCCCAGTCACCCAGCTTCTCTCCATATCCCTTAAACCTACCATCTCACCACTTACCCTATCCACACATATCCCTTCCCACTATATACCTCCAGCACACGCCCCTCTAGTCACCATATCACTCAATGCCACCAGTCTACTTCTTCACGTTCTTTCAGCCCATTTTCTCAGCTCATTCCTTAAATCCAGCTGGTCACCTTTCACCATGTTGCCCAATCTAAACGACCACAACACCAAATCTGGTAAGTTCACCATACCCCTGAAACCTACCCATCCTGCAGCTGATGACATTCCTTGTCCATCTACCTACTCCCCAAATCACTCAGTTCCGTCTCCTATCATTGTGTGACTTAAGCCTGAGCAGTGAGCACCAAAGCCCTCAGCCACACAGCTCATTGTCTCATAATATCTGTTAACTCTACCTACCCAGCTACTCACAACATCATTCTGCCTAACCTAGCACTTTATCTCTCAATTCTTTTCATACCTTCGATCTGATTTATCCATCTGTCCACAATGTCCTTAAAACTCAGCCTTCGTCAGGATCTACATCCCACCTCCTTACCGTAGCCATCTGCCCACCACCTCTCCATATCCCTAAATACCTCCTCCCATTTCTCTCAATCTTTCCTGCTTTCATATCCGTATTGTTAATGTATATGACAAACAGTAGGGTTCCAGCAGTGGTCCCTGTGATATGCTACTCGCCACAGTCTTCCAATCACAAAAGCAACCCTCCACCTTCACCCTCTGCCTCCGATTAACACTCCAATTTTGGATCCAATTTCCCAACGCAGTTTGAATCCCATGGCCTCTAACCTTTTGGATCAGTTACCTATGTGGGATCTTACTGAGGTCTATGTAAACTACATCAACTGCACTTACCCTCTTCAATACATGTAGTTACCTTTTCATAATATTCAATCCAAATCAATACGTTTTGTTACCATTTATCTGCATTCTCAATGTATCTCTCTACTCTACCTACCAACTGTTCCATCCAACCACCTACCAACCCTTTAAAGTACCCACAATCTCATCCATTCTACAATCTCATCATATTCCTCACTTTCCACCATCTTTCTTCTCAGAGCAACTCCCAACCCCATTATATGTACCTTGTCATTCAACTCACCAACCTTCTCAGCTCCCTCTCGTGTCATTTATATGTACTGACCCACAGATTGAGAGTGAGGATACTGACTGACCCACAGATCAGGAGTGAGGGTACTGCCAGTCCTAGAGATCGGGAGTGAGGGTACTGCCAGTCCCAGAGATCGGGAGTGAGGTCACTGACAGAACCAAGTGTTTTAATAAACTCTTCCTTCCCACAGCCCCCTACAGCCAGACAAGGGCCTGACTTCATAAGGAATTTATTTAATTTGTTTGGCCTCAGTCCTCTCGTTCTGAACTTCCTTCAACATCTGAAACTGGAGCCAAAAGCTGGAGAAAACATCTTTGTGACTAGAACAGAGATCCAACAGATTCCACCATATCCTTTTCTTGGTTCTCTTCCCTCACCAATCACATTGGAACTTGTTCATTTTGTCCTTTCTCCGGCTGTGGTTCACGTGCATTAACTTCCCACAGTCGCTGCAGGGAACTTGTGCCCAGTGCGGCTGTGGTTTTCCTGCCCCGTGTTACGTGGCCGTGTTACGTGGCCATCAGCAATGTGTGTACGTGGGACCCAGGTTCTCACAGGGGTTCATACACATGGGAGAACAAGCTGTACATTGTGCTGAAAGGAGAGAAACATGAACATTGGTGAAAATACAGCGCTGTGCCATATATTAAACTCTGGACTGGCAAGTGAAAATTTCTGTATACTATTTCAGAAAAAGTAGAGAAGGCACAGAACAATGCTGTTGTAAGATTACTTAATCATAATGTCATAGCCTGGGGTATTTATTTATTTAAAAAAGCAGCTCTCAAGTACTGTCTTTTGGATTAAATTGATAAAGTGGAGGGAATGAGCTTTACTTCTGGGGGACTGTGCCATTGGGAGTCCCACCACTGCAAAACACAAAACAGCTTGAAGAGGCTAGATTTCACTAAGGCAGACTTCAGCTGGATAACACAGAGACAGTCTAGAGTAAATTGGAAAACCTGTTTACCAATTAAACAACAGATGATTAGCAGGAGAGAGTTCAAAAAGAAACTTAACCTATTCCAGAACCAATTTATATCCCTAAAGGGCCAGGAGTTCACATCTCTGTCTGCCGTGGCTTTCTGGAGCTTTCAGTTGCCAGCCATTTTAATTCCCTTCCCGATTCCCACACCAACCTGTCTGTCTTCGGCCTCGTCCACTGCCAGGGTGAGGCTCAGTGCAAACTTGAGGCCCGGCTGGGCAGTCTACAACCTGACAGCATGAACACTGAATTCTCCAGTTTCAGGTAGCCTGCTCCCCCTCTGTCCCTTTTCTCTCTCCTCTTGATCTCCCCAGTTCCTCCTACACCCAGCCCACTCCCACCAACCCCCATCCCCTCCTCCACCCTCCCCATCTGCCCATCACCCACACACCCCTCCCACTGGTCCCCTCCCCCGCCCCCACTGTTCCCACCTGCCCTCCCCACCTCCCTTATTTGGTTCCACGCTGCACCTTCCTCTCCTATCAGATGCCACCATCTGCAGCCCTTTGTTGCCTCCACCTCTCGCCTCCCAGTCACTATTCCCACTCTCCCCTCCTCTGTCTGCCTATCACCCCTCCTCACCTGGATCTGCCCATCGCCTGCCAGCTCTTGGTCCACCCCTCCCCTCTACCTCTTTATAGTGATCATCTCCCCTCTTCCTTAGTCCAGACGAAGGGTCTCAACCCTGGGTCTGTCCATTTCCCTCCACAGACGCTGCCTGACCCACTGAGTTCCTCCAGCATCCATTGTGTGTTGCTCCAGATTCCAGCATCAGCCGCCTCTTGTCTCTCCAGTTCACATTATGATGCCCGTTCAAGGTGGACAGAAGTTGAACTATAGGGAACTACAGAGGACAGGTGCCCAGTGCAGGGACGGAAAGAGGGGACCAAGTGGCAGGATGCGAGGGGGAGGGTGGAGGGAGTCAGGTTTGAAGGGAAGGTGATTGAGGGGGGTGGTGGAGATACTGGAGAGGAGTTTCAGGTACAGGCTGGAGCGAAGGTGTGAGAAGGAGACAGGGGAAATCCATGCAGAGCCTATGCCCATGTGCTGAAAGTCTCCTATGTGTGTGTATACATGTGTATGTGTCTGCCTGACAGCACCTGGTCTCTGATCGCTTGGCCTGCCGACGCTGTGCCAAGCCCATGCAACGGCTGTTCTGTGTTATAAGAAATGATAGTCATAGAATCATACAGCATGGAAACAGGCCCTTCAACCCATCACGTCCAAGCTGTCCATCAGGAACCCATGGGCAGGCACGGTAGTGTAGCGGTTAGTGTAACACTATTACAGCGCCAGCGACCTGGGTTCAATTCCCGCCGCTGTCTGTAAGGAGTTTGTACGTTCTCCCCGTGTCTGCATGGGTTTCCTCTGGGTGCTCTGGTTTCCTCCCACATTCCAAAGACATATGGCTTAGGAAGTTGTGGGCATGCTATGTTGGCGCCAGAAGTGTGGCGACACTTGCGGGCTGCCCCCAGAACACTCTACGCAAAAGATGCATTTCACTGTGTGTTTCGATGTACATATGACTAATAAAGATATCTGATCTACACTAATCCTTTCCATGCCTTGGCAATCCAAGTGATTGTTTAAGTATTTCTTAAATATTGTCAGATACCATCCTCCACCACCCACCCATTCCAGATTCCAACTTCCTCAGATCCCTCTAAACTTCATTCCCTCTTACCCTAAGCCTATGTCCTCTCGTTTTTGACACCTCCACTGTGGAAACAGGGTTCCTACTATCTGCCCTGGTCTATGCCCCTCATAATATTGTATACCTCTCCCATTCATTGCCTATGTCCTCTCAAAGTCTGTCACCTCACACTTATGAAGATTAACTACACTAATGTCATTGATGCCCTTCATGATGTTGTACAACCTCCAGAATTGTTGTACGACCTCCAGAATTTCCTTATCGACCACTTACCTTGTCCATTTTTTTTGCATCCGGCTGTTTGAAGGTGCATTGAAGGTAGTAAGCTTTGAAATTGGACATGCTGCCCTCATCCACTGGCTGGACAAAGGATGTTATGTCTGGTGGAAGGTATACCAGCTCCAGGGAAAGGCGGGTTGGGAGGGTACCCAGGGTGCTGTGGGTGTCCTGGGGCGTCGTCGATCACCAGCAGTGCTTTAAGCTCAAGGTTATTTTCCTCACAGCAACACCACTGCTGGGCAAAAGTATGGAAGGAACCACAGCTGGAAGATGGCCATTGTTACCCAAACCTCTTGTTTGCCTCCCAGATTATGGGGTGATGCTCTGTAGAAAACCCCTCCATCACTCCTGTGTGTTCTGCATGGTTGACGAGCATGGGTTTCAGCACTAGGTCTCCCGAAGGATTAACCCCAGTCGGAGCGTCAGGGTCAAGACCTCGTATCCAGGTGCGTGTTTTCCTTCTCGGGAGATGAAGGTTCATGACAGTGTCCTTTCCCATAAAAGGCCGGTCCCATTACAATAAGATGAAGGAGGAGAACGGCTTCCATGCCTGATGATGTTTGAGGGTGTCAGGTGTTCCCAGGTGCCTGCTCGACACTGCTCACAGCTTCACCACTGATGTGAATGTGGTTTCATTCCTGGCTCTGGCAGCCTCTGGAGTCAGTGGTGAATAGGGCGGGCACCGTGAGCTCTACACTCCCAAGGTCTGGGCTGAGGGAACTCCTTTCTTGTGTTGAGGGAGAGAAGGAGGGCAATCCAAATTGCTATTTGCTCCATCCACTCATGAGTTTTTAACCACTAACGGAGGAATTTATGATCATAAGCATTTAAGAAATAAAAGTAGAGCTTTGTTCACAAAGCTGTGCAGCCATCCAGTAAGACCACGGCTGGTCCTGTGCCTCATCTTTGCTGCCTAATCCCCATACCCTCTATTTCCTTTAGTGGACACCAATCTGTCTGTCTCAGCCTTGAATATACTCAACAACTGACAGTGAACAGCGTCCATGAATAGAAATTCCTTTTGGTCGCAATTCTCGACTCCTTATTCAGAGACAATGTCCCTTGTTCTAGTTTATGCATTCTGAATAAACGTTGCACTTGTCCTGTCAGATCCTTGCAGAATCTTATGTATCTGGAGATAACTTCAGGCTCAAACCTACCGTCCCCCACCCCCTGCATCTGTTATTGAGTGCACAGTCTTGCTGTTGAGGGGGGATTTGTGGTAGAACAAGATGCGTCCTCCCATAACTGATATTATGGCTTCTCCACATTCTGTGCTGATAAATTTACCCAGCCGTGTTCTGCCATGAGATGACCTCTATACTGGAGCTATTCTGATCAGTGAGCCTACACTGCATCTCTGTCCCATCCACAATCCTTTCCCCACGGACTGGTTGGGACAACATTGACTTGAAATTGATTTTGAAATCTAGTCCATTAGTGACTGCAAAGAGTCAGCCATTTGCTGACAAGCTCATTAAATCATTGTCTCCACACTGCTCACCTGGCAGGTCAGAATCAGCCGGAGAGTAAACCTTGTCCTTGTCACAGTTCATCCAGTGTAACAGAGGACTCTCAGATCTACAGGATGTTCCCAGGGACACACACAGAGACGAACATTAACTGCTGCTAGAAGGTCATCAACTCGGTGAAAGACGCCCTTTGGTCTGCCCGAAACCTGTTGGTCTCCCAGCACAGTGAGATCCGCATAGGGGAACGCTGCCGGCTGGCATAGTCCCGGCTGCAGGAGTACGTGCTGAGGGACGCACTGAAGCTCGGTGCAGCCAATGCAAGGGCTCGGTGGGGAAGGACTACAGTCCAGTGTTCTTCCGCTACTGGACAGGGGCTGGGTTGGGTGGGAAAACCCCTTAAATATTGTATTGGTGTATCACCCCGGAGGCAAATGACTGGCAATGGTGCTATGAGTTTTAAAAAAACAAGTTAACACTATTGAATGCATTGTCCATGAATGTAAAGGTTTTGCATTGTTTATTCTTGTATATATTTTTTATTATGAATAGAGTTTATTTTATGTAAAAAAAAGTAAGCCTCATTTGAAATTTCATCTTCCCTGCCTTTTTTTCTTAACACTGGATTTACAGATGATGCTCCCACATACCATGAAGTGATTGAAGCAGGATATCAGAACCTGCAGAAGCTGAAGGAGATGAAGAAGAAACTGTTGCAGCAGCACAAAAAGTCAGTGATGTAGCACACTCGGCACAAGGGCTAATCTGAGGACAACTTTGGCACTTTCAGCTGTGCCTGATACTGGCAGAGTAAAGCCTGCCGGTTACAACAGCTGCCCCCTCTACTGGTGTCATACAGAACCTCCTCACACGCACCATCTACCTTGGCCCAGCACAGTTCTGCTCGTTTTTCTCACGTGTATAATCTCTCATTAATATAAATGTTCACCAATTATACACCAGCTTCCCAGAAGTTCCTGTTTCTGCTTTTCCCCCAAAACAGGAAGTGGGCAGCTTGCTGCACAAGGAAGGGGAACTGCTGTCACAGCGACACGGAGTCATACAGCACGAAAACGGGCCCGTTGATGCACTGAGACCACGTTGGCCATCAATCACTCATTTTTTTTTATTATTCTCCCCACATTCCTGTCAATTACCCCAAGATTCCACCATTCACGTACATACTCAGAGCAACTTACAGTGGCTAATTAACCCACTTATCTATGCATCTTTGGGTTGTGGGAGGAAACTAGAGCATCTGCAGGAAACCCACATGGTCACAGGGAGAATGTGCAAACTCCACATGGCATTGGAGGTCAGCACTGAATCTGGTTCGCTGGAGCTTTGAGGCAACAGCTCTTCCAGCTGCACTACTGTACTTGCCCCCCAGCGCTGTCTCCAGGGTTATTATTAATTTTACATTTCTCACTATGTCAACTCTTAGAAACGTCAAGTCTTATTTCCATTTTCGAGATAAAACTCTGTGGTGTAATGGGCGAAACCCTTGCCTCTAGCCGGCCCAGGTTTGAGATGGAATCCCTCACCACTCCCTCCCCATTTCCACATTCTCCCTGGGTCAAAGTCAAGAAGAACCTAGGATCAGATTGTATGTGGACTTTCAGGACACGTGAGAATGTACCATGCAACAGTCTTATTTTAGATTTCCAGGGTCTACTGCAATGACTGCTTCTCAAGTTTTGTTTGAAGAACATCAGCATTGATGTTCTTCAAACAAAAAGAACGACAAACATTGATGCAGCTCCTTTTGTGTCCTTTTCAGGACTTTGTAAAGCCCTTTATTGTCAATGAAGGACCCTTTCAAGTATACAAATACTCAGCGGGTCAACAGCATCTGTGGAAAGAGAAACAGAGTTAAAGGTTCAGGTCGATGACCATTTGCAGAACCTTTCATCTCATAAAAGGAATGTTAACTCTCCACAGACACTGCTGGACCTGCTGAGTATTTCCACTCTTTTCAGATTTTATATAAGATTACCAGCAGTTGCTTTCAGAATTTCTTAAGTGTAGTTGCTTTCAAAATGTAGAAAGCATAGCAGCTATTTTGAGCACAGGAAGCTCCCACAGACAGCAATGTGATAACAACCAAATGATTTGCTTCTGGAGGGATAAACACCTGGCAGGATATTGTGAAGTGGTGCCATCAGATAAAAGATCTCTCAGAGATGGGGTCTCGGTTTAATGTTGTATTTGAAAGATGGCATCTCTGGCCGTGCACCTCTCCCTCAGTGCTGATGCTAGATTCTTGCAGTCAGGTTGATGGAGCAGGACTTGAACAAACTGGAGTGAGAATTCTATCAAGTGAGCCATGACTGACATGGCTATCAAAGGTTTTCTGTGGAGGGAGGTATACAGTGTGTAGTTAGTGTTAGGGTCAGTGTTTTTTTTTGCCGTATCTAAGTCATTTTGAGTTGGGTAAACAAGAATTAATTTCAAGACTTGTGGTTAACACTATCCTTAATCCCATGGGCGTCAGAGAGCAGACTGAGTGTGAAATGTGCAGCCATGTGGAGGGTGCAATTTAACATGTCTAAGTGTCATGTCATGTACTTCAAGCCAAGCAACGTGAGAGGCAGTTTCATCTTCACTGTTCTATCTTGAGGGATGCAAGAACAGAGGGGCCTGAGAGCACATGGACCCAAATCCTTGTTGGTGGCAGAGCATTGGTAAGGCAGTCAATGGGACTAGGGGAAAATTGGTTTTGTAAGTGCAGCATTGAATACAAAAGCAAGAAAGTACATTTAAAATTTCACACATCTCTGGCTGGGTCTGAGCTGGTGCATTGTCTTCAATTCTGGATGTCACAGGCTGGAAATTCATTAGTGCAGAGAGAGGCACACAGCAACTCGTGGGCCTGGGTTAGCAGAACCATTTTCCTGAGCCACACTTTAAGGAGAGGTGCACGGATAGGGCATTTCCCCATGTGCATCTGACACAGAAATCATTTCACTGGTGCAAATGCAGTTCACAACTGCAAGTCCCTGTTGTATTTCCAGAATGGTGGAATTCAACCCAGAAATTGTTACAAATTATGTTCCACTCCGGAAATAACTGCGCGAACATTTCTTAGCCCACCCTGAGGATGGATGTCGAGGCTTTGGAGCGGGTGGATGGAAGGAGGTTCACAACCATGCCAGTGATTAGGGCCTTTTGCAGAGAGATTGGTGACGCCAGCATCGTTCTTCGCGGAGCCTGGGTGGCTAAGGGGAGAAGTGTCCTGCAAGAGAGATTGGAGCAAGTACCATAGAACCATAAAACAATACAGCACAATACAGGCCCTTTGGCCCTCCATGTTGTGCCAACCTTCAAACCACTCCTAAGACTATCTAACCCCTTCCTCCCACATACCCCTCTATCTTAAATTCCTTCATATGCTTATCTAACAATCTCTTGAACTTGACCAACGTATCAGCCTCCACCACCACCCCAGGCAGTACATTCCATGCACCAACCACTCTCTGAGTGAAAAACCTCCCTCTGAAGTAGGGAGAGACTGGTTTCACTTGAAGTAGGTTGGTAGCCAAATCTAAAATTAGTGGGAAAAAACCAAGAGGGAAACTGAGAAATTCATTCACATGATGTGTGGTCATAGTCAGGAAGTGTGAGGGATCATGTTCCATAGGAGGTCTCAAAAGGCATTTGGATGTACTTAAGAACTCAGATTGTCAGGGTGACGGGGAGAGAGCTGTGCTGCGGGACAGTATTGATCATTTCTTTAGGAGGGCTAGGACAGGCATGGCTGGCCAAATGGCCTCATTCTGTGCTGGAATGTTGACCTGTGTTGTAGCTCAGTCCTAACCACTGAATACCCACATTGCTCACTGCTATTCTGTTCCTTTCTGCTTTTGTGTTTACTCCCCTTGTTTCCCAAGAGCTTGCCCTGAATTGTGGGGCAGCAGTCTCTGCCCTGCCACACACTTCTTCGCATTGCTACACACAGGCTTGGAGCAGTGTGTGCCGCCAGCTCCGACACAGATTACTTCCCTCCAAAGTAATTTCTGTTTTTTTCTTACAGGGAACAACAGCTGGGACAGACAAATTAAACAGCAGGGCAGGCTCCTGTTTCACAAGTGTGAGTAAGGCTTTTATCTGGAACAATCAGCTTCTGGAAAGGTATTGTAGCATGAAGTGTGGGCTCGGTCTTAAGTTGAGGGCATTGGATAAGTGTAACAATTAGCGGTACACATTGCATTGTGGAATGAGGGGTAAGTGTTGTCCTGAAGGCCACGTTGCCTGCCCAGTGCCAAGGACGGCTCAAGAGCCAAAGAGGAGCTTGGAGTGGGAATCAGTGATGTAAATAGGACAAAGAGGGAGGTTCTGCTGAAGGAGTCCAAATTAAGAAGCAAAACCACAAAAGTAACGGATAAGGATTTGAATTAGATAGTTTGGGGTTGGAGTGGGGGTCAAGGTCTCTGGTGAGGGCTGAAGGTAGCAAAATGGTGTCATTATAGCACATCTATAGTGAGAAATAAAGTCCCAGGAAAAGGATCTACCATCTGTGATTAACTAAAAAAACATAGAATACTATAAGAGTGCTATTATTTTGTACAAACATGGTGACAGATCAGAAGACTGGGTGGAATTTTGAAAAAACAAAGAATGGCTAAAAGGAAAATTTTGAATATGAGACAAAGCTACCTAGAAATATGAAAACAGATAGGAGGAGTTCTTGTCATGGAAAAGGATTACTCGGACCTGGAGGGCGTCTGCTTCAGAAAGCCTTTATTGTAGCATGATATCATGGAGAGCTCAGGCAGCTAAAAGCGGAGTTCCGAAACTCTGCTCAGCAAAGGATTACACTCATTTTTATAGTTAAAATATACGTGACAAAGAGCATTTACACAAAACATTCACACAAATACAAAAGTTTCACAGCATGTTCTAGGTGATAACCCCAAGCAGCTGTCAGTTTAGCAATTACTCTGCCTGCAGCGTTAGGATAGATTATAGAACAATGATTCCAAAGAAAAACAGGTTCCCACATCCTTCTTATAGTACAAGCAAGCACAGGAGTCAGTTACTTATACAGTAGCTAGGCACGGTCAGCTAGTTGGCAGTCCACCAAGGACAGACAGCTGTCATGGCAGAAATGGCTTTGACCCTTTTTAATAATGCTTTAAATTTTCTTCCACAGTTCCCTCCTTGTTGATCTTTTAGATCAACATTCCTCATATGGTATTTCCTCCTCTTCCTCGTAAGGGGGGTCGTATCCAGAGGGGAAGGGTCTTTCTTTCTTTGAGTACACCTCTTCACCCCACTAGTGTTCCTTGCTAGATTTATCTCTAATCATTTGGGGTACCATAGGAACTTCAGGGCCAGACGAAACGTTCTTCATTAACTGACTACAGCACAACCTCAATGCTCCACATGCACAACAGCCTAAAACACATCCCATGGCCACTATTATATTTCCATGTGTGATCCAGCTTCCCCATCCAGAAAACCATCCCCATATTCCTTCCCACCAAGATCCTCCACTATTAAAGTTTTCCAGCTGTTCTCCCACCTTCCTAATCTCCTTTACCTTTTCCATTATGTGCTGTCCTAGATCTGTTATATTTTCAGAAGCATCAGGAATGTAAGTACAACACTCCTTTCCTATCATTGCACAGGTGCCTCCTTTCTCAGCTAATATAAAGTCAAGAGCCATACAATTCTGTAAAACTGTCTGCCTTACAGCGATCATTTCAGTGGTTATGCCATGTAGTTGGGATTGGGTTTCTTCAAGCACTTCAGTAGTACCATTATCCAGTTCTTCCAAAGCAGCAGCTAGTTTAACTATTTCAGTAGTGGTTCAACCCATTCCATACATGGGGAACATTATCATGCCAAATCGTTTGGCTTTGGATATTCCCCTACGGGTTTGAGTCCAATGGGGGTGCTCTTTGGGATGACCATGACCCTTAGGTGAGGTACTAGATAGGCTAAGTAGCAACATCCGCTCCATCCCTTATTCTGCTTGGGTGTGATTGTCCTACCATCACCCCCGGAATCGGCCAGCTCTCCAGGCAACCATGGGTCAGCCCTATTCCCACATATCCAATAAGTTCCATTTATCGGTCTAAGTCGTCCTCCCCAAATCCAGGTGGTTCCTGCAACCGTTCGTGTGGTATTAGTCCATTTAGTACAAGTACTGTTCCCCAACTGGTACGGGGCACTGCAGTTGTCATTACAATAGCAGGTGGTGTTCACCGGCGCGGGGGGAGGATCTACCTTAGTACCCTTTTTTAATTTCGAGGAGTCCTTGGGGGGTGGCCGAAGGTACCACTCCTCAAAGCAACAAGGGAAGTACTGATCCCTGCCTTGGTCCTGGGTGCAGTTGGCATATTTTCTGGTGCCATTTTTGTTTCTGGTGAACCATCTAATGGATCGCATCTCATTCTGGGTGAGGGGTATCATCTTTTTTCCATGTTGGGGAACCTCCGCGCATATCCAACAGACTCCCTGCCTCACCTGTCTAGCATACATATGATAATAGGGACAAGAAGGTGTTGGAATGACTGCTGCCTGCAACCGAAACCAGCCCTCCTACTATCACCAACCCTCCTAACCACCGCATCTTTTCCAATATCTTCCACAGGTATTGTGTAAAATGTCAGTCAGTGTTCGATGTGTGGTGCTTTTTGCATCTAGCAGCGTGAATCCAATCTTCTTTCCTGTCAACCTTCAGAGCCGTTCAGGTTATTAGCAGAACAGTGTAGGGTCCCTTCCACCTAGGAGAGAGGAAATCTTTATTAAGATTTTTTACATATACCTGATCTCCTGGTTGGAATGCGTGTATAGGGGCATCTCCAACAAACGCCTGTGCCTTGTCTCATCCTCTCGTGTAATTCAGCTGCTGTTTTACATATGGCCTGTGCATAGGCCAAAGTTTGCTCATCATTCCATATTAGGGCCAATTTTTCAGCACATACTGAAGGTCTGGCCCATGAGGGCTTCATGAGGCGTCACTCCTGTAGCTCTATTCTTCCTATTTCGCATCGTGTACAACACGGGAGAGCTTCTGGCCATGACAAGCTATTGTCCTGACACACTTTGGATAGGGCATTCTTCAATTCCCCATTCACCCTTTCCACTATCCCCGAGGACTGAGGCTGGTAGGGAATATGCAATTTCCATTGAAACCCCATGGCCTGCACTAAATCTTTCACTAACCTGCCGGTAAAGTGAGTACCTCGGTCACTGTTTATTCCCATGGGTATTCCATATCTTGGTATTGTTTCTTCCACAATATTTTTACCACCATTCGAGCATCATCTTCTCGTGTGGGGTAGGCTTCCACCCATCGGGTGAACATGTCCACAATTACCAACATATACTTATATCCCGAGACTGGGGGCATATGTACAAAATCAATTTGCAAATTTTCAAAGGGCATTTTAGGTATCGGGAGGCGATCAGACTCGGCTGCCCCCAGTCCTTGGTTATTTTGCTGACAAATCAGACAGGATGGAGTGATTTTCTGTATGGTTGGGGTTATGCCGGGTGCATACCATTGTTGATCAATCGCATGTTGCATCCCTCCTTTGCCCGTGTGTGCCTGTGCATACGCTAGGCGACACAGGGGAAAAAACTGGTTTCTTGGACATACCACCCATCCATGTGGGTGAAACCAAAATCCATCCTTATAGTGGCATTATACCTTCTCCCATGTCCGTTTTGCCCGTGGACTAGAGTTTTGCTGTGCTGCCTGTAATTCAGAGGACTCTAAAACAGGGATGGGAGGATTACTTGAGGCGCGGAGAGCTTGCAGAACTGGCTTCTGCGCGGCTGCCACCTTTTTGGCTGCCTGGTCAGCACGGGCATTCCCTGAGAAATTTCGTCTGTTGCATTGGTATGTGCTTCACACTTAATAATCGCTAGTTGCTTGGGCAACTGAATTGCCTTGAGCAAGTTTAACACTAGCTGGGAGTGTTTGATGGACTTTCCCGTGGATGTAATGAAACGTCTATTCTTCCATATTTGGCCAAAGTCATGAATGACGCCAAAGGCATAGCGAGAGGCGTATATAGGCAGTCTGATCCTTAGCCAGTATACAAGCTCGGGTTAGGGCAAGGAGTTCTGCCGCCTGTGCTGAAGTGCCCTGAGGTAGCGCACAGGCCTCCACTATCTGGTGTGGATCCGCCACGGCATAGCCGGCAAGGAGTAGGTCATCTCTTGGCTTAGGTGAAGACCCGTCAGTAAAAAGGATCAAGTCTGGATTTGGCAGAGTCCGTCCGCAGATCCACTCTGGGGGAAGTGGAGTGCCGTACCATAGCAATGCAGTCATGTTCGTCTTCCTCGGAGGGCTCCGGAACAGAAGTAGCAGGATTGACTGTGGGCGAGCCACTTGCACTTCACAAGGGTGGTCGAGAACCAGTGGCAAAGACTTCTCGACCACGATGGCTGTCGCTGCTACTGCGCAGAGACAAGCAGGCGTTCCCAATACCACTGTGGGGAGGGCCGTAGAATAGTAAGCAACTGGTCTTTCCCCACCCCCATGATTCTGGGTGAGTACTCCGAGGGCGAACCTTCCTTTTTCACAGAAAACTGAAAAGAGTGTTCATAGTTGGGGAGCCCCAAGGCTGGGGTTGTTGTTACAGCTGCCTTGAGAATGCAGTTTCTCGCTCCGGAGTCCGCTCTACCTGTGCGGGTGCTTCCTTTGTAGGGGCGTTGCGGAGGACTGCATCGTGTAGACAGTAATTGTGTATCCACCACCGGCAATAGCCAACCATCCCCAGGAAGGAAAGAACCTCTTTCTTTGTTTTAGGCAGCGGTATCTGTAGGATGGCCTGTATTTGGTCCAGTCCTATTTCTCGAGTCCCAGCCTTCAATGCAAATCCACAGTACTGTACTTGTGGCTGACAAAATTGTAGCTTAGATCTAGCCACTCTATGGCCCCGAGCAGCTAGGAATTGGAGTGGGGTCACTGAGTCTTTTACACAGTCTGCTAGGGTAGGCGACGCCACCAAAAGGTAGTGGGCGTATTGTATCAATATGAAATTTCCTCCCAGGTGGCACTCATCTAAGTCATGTTTAACAGCAGCAGCGTACACGGCCAGACTTTCAGTATACCTCTGGGGCAGTCGAGTCCAGGTATACTGCTGCCCCTTGTACGTGAAGGCGAACAGATACTAGTTATCTGGGTGGAGGGGAATAGAAAAGAAGGCGGAACACAGGTCGACCACGGTGTAGACAGTAGCATCAGATGGAATGGATGGAAGGTACCACCGGGGCTATGGGAATTACAATGTTCATTACAGCTCTTAGATCCTGCACAAAGTGCCACTCATTAGGCCATCCAACTTTGGGTATAGGCAGTATTGGTGTGTTACAGGGGCTGACAGTAGGCTTGAGAACCCCTTGTTGGAGCAGAGAGCCTATTACCAGGGCTATGCCTTCCTCTGCCTCGGGGGCCAGTCGATACTGTCTGACACATGGTAATACAGCATTCTTTTTTAGCTTGACACGGTGGTCTTTTGCACTGAGTAGTCGGTCTACGTGTGCCTTGTGAAGGGCCCACACGTCTGCATTCACTATTTCAAATGCTAAGGGGCCCGTAGAGCCTGGCGACTCAGGCGGTTGCTGTCGTTGTAACTCAGTTAGGGGGTCCTCCAGCTGGCGGGAAATTCCGGAAGATATACTCTTCCTTCTTCAGGCCCCCACCATTCGAAATTCTCAATGCGGTCAATAATGGGGGCAGATTGTAACCGTTTAATCATAGGGCCTATCTGTTTCGCCTGATTGGAGGGCCGCATGGCAAGGGTCAATTGAGGTACTGACTCAGGTCTCAGGCAGAACGGGGGTTGCTGCTTTGTGGTCAGGCATACTGGGATGCCCAGTCCTTCCTTCCCAAAATAGAGATAAGGTTCTGGATGTATCTTAGTTATTTTTGCCCTTCATGTGCCTGCCTTCTCTCTGTATTCAGGATCATCTTCCATTGTGTACCAGGCGGGGCAGTGTAAACGGGAGTGGTGTTGTACCACTTGCAGTAAGCCCCACAAAGCTTCAGTGTGAGCCGATAGCGTCAGCTTCTCGAGTTCTTGTCTTAATCTGCACGTCTTAACTGTATAGGGGTTGCCCTCGAGTTGCCAGCAGTAAATAGTGGCTCCCAGTTTGCACAGAGTCTGGTGTTGCCAACGGGGCAAGGGAGTAGTTTTGGATATTATCAAAGTTTCTTCTATTTGA